>NW_027114872.1:640150-645578 GCF_000696795.3 Halyomorpha halys
TTGAAACATTTGTATTTGTTGTACAGACCGAAATTGAATGTAAAAGGAAACTGTAGGGGGAAAAAAATTGTTTATTATATCTTATTATTGTATCTCTTTTTTTATGATTATACCATGTATGTGTAGTTTATATATGTCCGATTACGGATTGATAAGTATGCTGTGTAAGATAGCAACCTGATGTATTTAGGCAGCATAGATAAATAAAGTATTTCTCTCTCTTTTATACAATTGTAAACATCTATAAATAAAAAAATCTACACATTGTTATTTGAAATGATAAGACCAATTATTGCTATATTTTTATGTTATCTTAAATTATCTTCCCATTAATGGATTTATATTTATTTAAAAAATAAATAAGTAAATTAAATTAAAAAAGTCATTATTCCATAAATTAATGTTTCAAATGAATTTTTAATTATATTATTTCAATTTTTAAATTATACCTATTTGTTGATTCAATCTACTTTTCCCTTTGTGTAATTGGCCTGTGCACTTTTATTTATTACATAAAACTGCATTAATCCTAACACTTCTTACTGGAGTGATATACTGGAGCTTCCAGGAAGCCCAGACGTGCTCAATCCTCTACCTGCCGTGAGATGGTGCCTCAGCTAATGAGTATCCTCGGGGAGCATAAAGAAGACGCTGATGTGTAGTGAGGCGGCTGGATGGCTTCCACTAATTGCCTCTTCGTCTTGCTCTGTATCCTTCGTGCCACTTGCCTTTCCCCATCTTATCTTTATCCTCAATCCTGTCTGATTTTTGTCTTCGGCTCTTCCTTCTCGTTGGATCAAAGAACTAGGACCTGCCCCTGTGGCTGCTTGATAACTTTCAAATAATATTTCAACACTCATTGCTTTTTTTTTTTTTTTTAAACTCTCTCTTTCACCAGTATCGTATAAACTTTTACGAACCTTTCACCATAAAAAGAATAAAAGTGCGAAAGTCCAATACCAGCTATGACGTTTAAAGAAAAATGATGGTGAACCATTTGAAAAAAAAATCGATTAGGGAACAATAGGGAAATTCATTATGTATCAAATTTTATAAGTATAGGATTGTGAGCAGCCTAATTTAAAGTTTATGTTGTATGTTAATAGCGGATTTTCTGATGTTTTTTTTCATTACTTTATCCCTCATTCCACTACTTCTATTATTACGTTTATTAAAAAAAAACACGAAAAAAAAAAAACGAGAAAATAACCTATCAAAACAACAACAGACAAGAACTCGGACTGGTTGCATGATACCATTCTCCATTTAATATGTTAAACTAAAGATAATGAATACCACTATTGGCTCATTTTTTTTTTTTTTTACATTAAAAATTGGTGAAAACTAGTCCCAACGCCTTACCTGTGGAGAACAATATACGTTATGAGAGAAAATAACAAATTTTAAAGTTGGGAAATGCGTATACCAGCTTGGCCTAACATCTAGTAATTTCTTGCAAACAATCTTTGTAGCAAGCTATAAAATTAAAGGAAAAAATAGAAGAGAATTAGTTTAGTTGTAATTTAATTTAGATTATGGATTTTCTTAAAACTTTGAAACGTGGCTTTCTCCTAATGAATTGATCTTTAGAGAAAGTTCTATTGACTCAAATCGAAAATGTCATCTAAAGACATATTATCGATACTTTCGAACACGAGCAATGATAACATACATAGACAGATTGATAAAAAATTATTTTTGAAAAATGAACCCAGATGTTATATATGTTGCGAGACTTGGCCTCTAACAGGCACCTTAGAAAGCAGAATCAAGAGAATTGAAAAGGAAGTCCACCGTAAAATTGCAGGAGCAATCCAGGATCAGAGCATTAACACAAAGAGAAGAACTGCTTACAGAGACTGTTCTCTCAATATCTCATGATATGAAGGCAAGGAGGTTAAGATGGGCGGAATAAGTTACTCGAAGCAATCCATCAGGACTCCTCAACACAAAAATGAATGCTAGCATAGTTGGCAAGAAACAGGAGGATAGAACCAAAAACTAGATGGATAAACAGAATCAACAAACATGCGAAAGATCTGCATGTAGAAAACTGGAAAGCAGCAGCCCAAGACTGGCAGTCGTGAAAAAGCCTGGTTCGGGTGGTCAAAGATCTACAAGCTCTTTAGAGCCAACCGACAAAAAAAATTTAATAAGTTTATTAAAATAACTAATCAGTTTTAAAACCTGATAGGAATGAATGAAGAAAGTGAAAGTCAATGATAGCTGTTAAAACTTTCTACTTACTAATTAATGCAAAAGTTTCACGGGCCTATGCAGACATTTTTTTTTGCGGGATTTTAAAATAGGTGTTTCACAACACAAAATCAATACATATGTATTACTCAAAATACGAAAATATTTCATAATTAAAATTCAAAATACATAAGTACTGCTTTAAATTCAATTCCTATGTGTGGTGGGTATGAAAATGATACTCTTTAGAGGTTTCGACAGAGAGCGCATAAGTACATTTAGTGTAAATATAAACCATAAATCATATTTCTGAAACTAAAACCAATCAATTGTATATTTATGTGATTGAAGAGCATTAAATATGAACATTCTTGAAGAAAACGTATAGTACAAAGTTGATGAACATAACGTAAACAAACTATCTTTTGACATGCCTGACATTTACTTCTAATTCAAAAGGTCAATCCTTTCCTATCCAGCGCTGACCTTCTTTTATGCACTAGCACTTCATGAATAATTTTAAGCTGCTTTCGTTTCTTCTAACGGACATTGCAGCAAATCCCAAAATGAAGATATCGAAAGGAGAATGATTGAGAATCTAATAACGTGTATTGTCATGTGCGTACTCAGGGAGGGGCAACTGCCCCACCCCCTTCCGTCGATGTAGAAAAAATTATCAATTTAATATAATTTTTTTAAGCAAAAAATTTTGACAACTATTAAATCTTTGCTATAATTTTCTTAAAATTATGGTGTCATTCGCCTTTTCCGTAATGGAATGTCATAACCTGAACGAACATAGCTTGCCCTCCCCCTCCCCCCCCCACTCCAAGTTTTGATCCTTGTTTATTTCCATACAAAAAATTAATTAAAATACGCTTCTAAGTGACGTAATTGTTTTTCCTACACTTAATTCATCCCCTGATTATTTTAAGATATTCATTTCAGAGTTCAGAGGACTCAGAAGGCGTGTGCAAAAACCACCGTCTCACACTGACAGACGTCTTAAGTTGTTTAAAAAAACTTTTTTACCGTTGATTTCTACCACAAAATAATCCTGTGAGAAATTTAGATATTTCGCAGCGCGCAAAATAGATCTCTCAGCATTGAGTACTGAATTAAAGAATAAAAAGTTTTTTGCATTACAGAAAAATAAGGTATAAATTCAGAGTATAAGTAAATTAGATAACATAATTTAACAGAAATCCGGCGGCATATTTGGGCAGCAATTTTCTTAAGTACGAGTAAAAAATATCTGTTCCTTCTTTTTGATTGTTTTGAACTAAATTTAGCCAATGCATAATTCAATGCCATGAGATGGCAATATCTAAAAAGACTATACTGATATCTTAAAAGAAAAAACGGAAACATTAAATTGTCTACCCTCCCCCTAGCAAAAAATTCATAGTTATAGCCCTACACCAAATCATTGTGAATACAATTTTTACAAAGAGAAACATTTTTGCTAACACAAATATAACAGAAAACTATTAATAAATTAGAAATTTGTTCAATATTCGTTCAATAATTAAATTTTGTTTTGTTTTAGTAATTCTATTCTAAATTAAATATTGATATTTTATATTGCTTAAATAACTGGTTTAAGGCAAAAATGCATGATCTGCTACACAGTCGGAACTGAATTCATGAGAGCTCCTTAACATTAGCATTGCCGCTATGTTAGCTCCCAGGTATGCCTTGTTGGCAGTTTGTCCTACTTCGCGTATCTAATTCACACAGTGTTGACAACCTTGTTAAACACAGCCCATTTTCTGTTATTCCATCTCTATTTTTCTCAATATATATATATTTTTCTCCAGCGCAATTAACTTTGGAACTTCCAAAGGAATGTGTAATTTTTTTTTACTGATTCTGATAGTGATTCAGATTTTTCAATATGATATGAACTTATATCAGATACTTTTTTGATCCGTCGTGTCCTGAAGGCGTAAATTATTAAAAACCGAAAACAATTATTTACAGTATTATTTATTGATTATTATCAATAATAATTAAAAGTATTTTTTATAATTTACGATTAACTGTTTGAAAACCAAAAAAAAAAATGTAAATCACAAAATCATTTTAAAATCAAATTTCTTATAATAATCCGTTATCATGGTTTGAGTTTTTTCAACCGCTCAAAGAGACTAAAATGACTGACATGATGATGGCTGAATCATAAAATGCCTCAAATGTGATGACGGATTCTTATAGGATTGTGAATTCTCAAACGATTTTTTTCTTTAGTTTTTTTTTTCAATTTTCCTTACCATTTGCACACTTAACAGTCACATATTGTTAAAGGTTTTTGGCGATTTATGCTTTAAGAACGCGTAGGATCAGAATAAGTTTCCGATATAAATTTACCTTTAAATCATTTCTACTACTAGAATCCATAAGAAATAATAATAAATTAAATAAATACATAAAAACTATTCCATTGGAAATGGCATAATTAAATGCGCGGAGACGAACTGGTGAAGGTAAAAAATCAACAATACTCTCAAAAGATAGACTAGATACCACATTTCCGACCCGACAATAATAATTTTAAAAAAAATACTAATGCTATTAATATGTTATCATTTATAAATCATAAAACATGTATATCAAATAGCAGCAAAAAAACAAATTACAGGCGTTTTGTAGTACCAGTCAGTTGGACAATTAGTAGTACCAAGAAAGAAATAAGGCGGTTGGAGATGTTTGTCATGCTGTCAACAGTACTTATCTATAACTCACTTTACCAAGCAAAATTAATACTGATAATATTAATGTCATTGATAAGCTTTTATTTAAGAATAATTAAGCTATTAAATAGTATGGTTAAAGCAATATTTATTTTATTACGACGAACTGTGCAACTATATGTGTATAATTTCAAACCCCGCCTTAGTGAATGGTGGATTGGAAAGAGAGTTGGCAGTCCCAAAATATGTCAGACCTGCCTTATGTCGTGATGGCTAATGAAGGTATAAGTATTGTAAAGGCTAAAAACCTAAGATCACGCCAACGCTGAGTAAACAGCATACTAAAGAGCAATCAAATAGAGATTAAACCACTCTAAAACAACTCAACAAATCGATGTTTAAATAATATATCGTACTTGCCAAAAAAGCAGATTTCATTTTTCGACCTCATTAATATGAAATTACACGCCATCGACAGGTAAGATCTCGAATTTGTAGGCGAGGCCGATATACCAGGTCATTCAAAAAGTCCTGTCGTT
>NW_027114872.1:646648-655887 GCF_000696795.3 Halyomorpha halys
AGAGCAAAATCGACCGAATTTGAGTTTCAACTGGAATCATTTTAACTAGACAGTTGGATGGTGACTGCATTAAATTAATCCTCCTTAGCCTCCTATTCATAAAGTATAAACATTTGTGTTTACATGGATAAAAG
The DNA here is from genome assembly GCF_000696795.3 of Halyomorpha halys. NCBI lineage: Eukaryota > Metazoa > Arthropoda > Insecta > Hemiptera > Pentatomidae > Halyomorpha > Halyomorpha halys. The sequence goes on from NW_027114872.1 coordinate 646,783, forward strand.
TTGTATTGAACGGCATTAATTAGCAAACACTCTAGAATCAAAATAAACAACGAACAAACGAAAAACGACAGGACTTTTTGAATGCCCTGGTATGTTGAATATAAAATGTCGTAACGTCTAGTATAGGTTGAGTAATCATGGTTTCTGGTGATAGATCATATTATCACTAACGAAGTCGCAAACCAGAAAAAACGTAATCGTAATTCGATATACCTCCTTGAATTCATGAAAAACACTTCGACAATCTTTAGATTCTTAACTGCGTTTGGAAAACGTTTTTTTGTTTGTAATGTAAAATGGTCGTTTTTGCAGATGTCTCGTATCATACGAGACATCACGTTACCACCGAAGAAGAAGAGTAGCGGTACCATTTTCATTTTCTTTATTATTCCTTACTTCTAAATTAAAAAAAAAAAAAATCATTATATAAAAATATTACTCTTGATTTAGACTTAGTATTAGTAACCTAACAGTTTTAAAAATCTCAACAATTCGTAATAAATCATATCTCGCTGGGCAGTAAACTAAAATGCTTTCGAGTCATATTAAAGATACGAAATGTTACAGAATAAAAATTTGTATATATTATTGTCTATATTTGTAAAAATGGGTTTACTTCAACTATATTTGAGAGTTTACCTTATAAACACTCTCTAATGTCTACATTACAAATTAAATTCTTAAATTAAAGTCAAATGGTAGAGACGATAAGTATTAACAGTGAAAAAAATTCTAGGGACGGGAATCGAAGTTACCTTTTGACTCGTGGACTTTGGTGGCGCCACTGCCATTTGTATTGTTGTTTCCCCGTTATTAAGAAAAAAGCTCATAGAGGATTTCCTGCATTCATTGGCATACTGATTTTCCATTTTGTAATGTACTTTCCAGAACAAGTTTGACACTTGACATGTTTTATGTATGATATATGTCAAATTGTTGTGATATCTGTCATATTGGCAAAAATCTATTGTTATAGAATATTCTCAACAAACACCAATAATTAATAAAAGAAATCAATTTTATTCCAATACTAATTTCATGTAACTCCTTATCGATTAGTAACATTTTAATAGTTCCTATGGAATAAAATGGCATATCTGCTATTTACTACTTGAAAATATTCATTATTTTTTTGTTATATAAATCTAAATTCATTCATATCGCGGCATAATAAAAGAAATATTAAGAAAATTCAATAACTTAAGTAAATTGTCCCAACAATGATATATACTTTTAAACATCATTGACAAATCAGGGAGATTTGCATAAACCTACTTTTCTGCCCCAGCGTTGATGTCACCGGTTCTGCACACTCTCTGTGCTTAGCCGATTATTTATTATCCGTGGACGCGGACCGGAACTTTCCACTTTCCACTGTCGTTAACACTTTCTAGAGAAAGGTATCAGCTGATGTATGTTAATAATTCTCTAAATTATTAATCCTTAATACATTTGGATGCAGCCCTGGGAGCCGAAAGCTGTTTAGCTTTTCTTCGAAACCATCCTAAATAAAAAGAAGTGGGGATATTGAGACTGTCACTGGAATATAAGAGAAAAATAATCAGTAATTAACTAAAATGAATTGCTGCTTGTACAAAAAATATTTACACAACCTTAGTCCTGCACTATCGCTTTGAAAATAATTTTTAAATCATAGTAGTTCATGTTTAAAATCTATTCATATATTTACTAAAATACACAATATTACTTTTTGTTCATAATTTATCACATTTTCTTTACATTTTTTGAACCAAAACGATTTTTCTTTTTCTTCTTATTGACAAATTTGTCTGTAAATCGTAAATTTTAAAAATTAATCACATATATTGAACTAATTATAAACATACACAATCTTTAAGATTCAAAAAACAAGTAGACACGAATACACCTTTATATTTACTTTTTTTTTTACCTGTCACAGCTTTTTTTTTTTGTTTAAATGTTAATTTCAGAATAAAACAATGTGAATTATTTTATTCATACATCAAATAATATTTCTAGTTACGTGAACATATTAGGATTCATCCATGTCTACTGAATTTACCTTTATTTTATTTGTTTAAAGAACTGTTGTATTTTTTTAAATTATAGTTGCTATTTTCTTCCAAGACGTTTTGTTGTAAACGTTATTTATGATTAGAGAGTTTTATAAACTAGAGAAAAGAAAACACCTTACCTTGCCCAAGAGACAGACAGACGAACCACAAGAGGCATATCGCCCTAAAGACCCTAATTGACATCGCCATGTAGTCAGTACCACATAGCCAAACACTAAGCCTAGTCCTCAGTCACAAAAGGTCGCGCAGTCACCAACACACGCGCACCATCACTGCACCGGTTGTACTGAGCGCGAGGAACTGCCTCCGGCCGGAGTGAGGGAGGGAGACCGCTAGCCAACCTGTTCCGCTCCCTGGTCCTGGGTCATGTACTCCAAGCCTAACCAATGCCCACTTTTCATCTAATCGATATGAAATTAATTTAGGTTCAGTACGAAGTAAACAAAATGAAAGAATGAATAATTAAATTGGAGAATAATCAATGATCATGCTATAAAATATAACAAATGCGACCAGGTTTATCCAGAAGAGAGATGTGTGGCGCAAGTTGCACCATCAAAAGTTTTAAGGAGACACATTTTTACGTTATTATGAAATTTGGGAGATACATATTTTTGGTAGATTTTAATTTGGGGAGGAGGGGAGGGGAGTTCATCCAACAAGGAAAAAAGCACTAACACACTATTTTATTAAAACAAAGAACAAAATCCAAAAATGGATCCATTTTTTGTTCAACACTTTGAATATTTAAAAAAAAAAATTTCAAAAACTTTATTTATTGATAGATATTACAATCTGCCACGCAGTTGTGGGCAATAGGTAATAGTGATGAATGATCACAATTCATTCTAAAATAAAATAACATAAACAAAAAAAAAACTCTCTCCCTTTGAATATTGTAGTTCGAAAATTAAGAACTTACGTTTTTTTCAAATCTCCTCATACACTACCACATCTACAGTGATATAAAGAAAAATTAATATCAATATTTTTGCCAAGATGTCATCTATGAAATTTTTCAAAAATAAAATGTTCCTGTCTGAATAATACTTACAAAAACTTTTTTTTGGAATGATTTTGATCATTGGTAGATAAACTTATTTTTCACCTCCTTCCCACAGAATGGTGAAAAAATAATTGATTTTTTTTTGTGAACTGTTTTCTATTACTTATCAACAAACGTTGTGATACAAATGTGCAGAACAAGTTAATACTAATATTAGTTATCATTAATACTGCTTCAATCAAATTACACCTAACGACAACCACATAATGTGCTTGCTCAAAAGGGATATACAATAAAAATTTAGAAAAATACACAACATACCGTCATGTAGGGATAATTCATTTTGAATATACAATAATAATAATATCATGAAAATAGGCCAACAGGAAATTCAACAAACCAGTCCTCTCTGGTCAGTTGTTATTGAAACTATCAGTTTTCTCTTCTCTCTAGGGTCAGTGGTAAAGGGCAGAACTAATATCCTTACTAGCAAGTGCATTGATTTGCTGAATTCCATGTTGTCCTATTATGATCTCTCCTGGTATGATTTAACCCAATTTTATGTAACTAATGCAGTCAAATATCAAAATATTTATTAATTTTAATAATTTCTTGTAATATTTAAGAAATTTATTACATGTAATGTCAATTTTTCATAATGACGATTAAACATAAACCAATTTATTCATGATTTAAAATATATTCACTGAATTTTGGACAATGTTCCTGTTGAACACGTTTTCTTCATAACAACTCAAAATCTTGAATGAAATAAATTGCTAGATGACATTTTGTCTAATATTGCAAGTTTCAAACATGCACGTTTTTATAAAGCTTTAAAACAAGATATTCAATGATTGATTGTTCTGTTTATTATAGATTTTAAGAACATAAACTTCAGATGTTTTGTAAGGTAAATCTTGAAAAAGAATATCATTAATCCAAGAAACAGCTCTTTTAACAATTTTTACTCTCTTTTCTGTTTTGGTCTTTTCAATATTGAATGTACTAAATTATTTTTTTTTTAATTCACAATTCTCAATTGTAAGCTAATATGAACATCATATATTTTATCTTTAAAGTTAAACCTAAAACCTTTCCTTGAACCAAAACATTACTTCCTTCACTTGCTCATAAAAAATTGCATTGAGTAAAAGAATCTACCACACTCAAGAGTAATGAATATAAAGCTTGTAAGTATTCAATTGTATCATACATACATGGTAAATAAAAATAGAAAAGTAAATAAATATAAAATTAAATGAATAATAATAATGATAAAATAATATATAATAATGTGAAAATGGCAAATAAACATATGTAAATAATTTAATGAAATGACTGAAGTAAAGTAAATAAAAATTAAGTAAGTAAAATAAATTATCTTGAATACATTCATACGTAAAAACAATACTTACATTCTACCCAGAGAACCCCAAACCAATCCTCATGTGGATGGTAAGGCAGGACTCCGGGATCCAACTTTACATCATACTCCTCTCCCAGCCATTTCACAAGTATTGAAAGCACTAGATCCACAGATGCTCAGAAATTGAATGAAGAAGCTGGCCATTGCATGAACATCAATGACATATTTACAAGAGGTATCAGGGCCACTGCCGTTTCAATCAGCAAGAAGGATTGTAAGGATGGTAGGAGCTAGATAGGTATTTTGATAGAGGATTAAGATGATGAATAAACTGCTGATAGAATTTTGATAATTTGGATGGCTTGGTGTCAAGAACAAATGGTATCTTGAGGCCATAATGAAGGGTTTTAATTGTGACATAGAATGGAGCATTTCCATACCTGATTTCATACCATATCTTGCTCCTACTCCCATCTATGTCAAACACATCATTTTAGTCAGTTTGTTTACCAGTAATGTTTTTTATCAGGTCACTATTGATTATAATATATAATTGGCGCCCAGACTGGTATCCTGATTACTTTTAGAGAGTAGAAGCAAAGAATTTGGCTTGGAAATCAAGCAAGTCTGTCTAAATATTTCAACAAAATATGGCATTCTTAAACTATTAGCACAGAAATGCATCTAAGGAATAAATGGAGCATTTCCACAGCTGTTCTAAGGACTTCAGACAGAATGGATTGGATACGTTTGATATTCAAAAGTTAAGCTGTTCCCCGCGGTTCAGGTTTCTTGATCTAGATACTAGAGTCTAGTATGTGGGTTCCATGTAAGCCTTTTGTCAAGAAGGAAGCCAAGATACCAGACTATTTCTGAAGAGGAAGTGGTACGGAGTTATAGATTTGCCAACAGGATCAGAGACAGAAGGTGAAAGTAATATTTATTTCTGGTGCTTTGCCAAAGTATTCTGGCACACAATTTTGAATAGACTATGTTTTGATTCAAAGGATTGTTACAGTAGTGTTTTGGGAAATGTTGAGGGGTGGATACAGTTTAAGCTGTATAGAGGACCTAAATCTGTATGAATAAGGAAATCAAGGAGGTTGGGGTTTCAGTTGGACCTGTAGACCAATAAATAGGAATATTAGGAGAAAAGAAGCTGAGATTTTGGGAATTAAGTACAGTCATCAGTGTTTCCTACCAGATGAATGGCTCCATACCACATGGTTGACACTTGGCATTTAAATCTGCACCTACCAGGAAATGATGCCTGAAACAACTGACAAGTGAGATTAGAGGTTGCTATAGAGATTAACAATTGAGATTAGATATTGGATATGGATTAGTAAGGAGAATAATACACTGATGTATAATTATGATTCGGAAGAAAGGTTTTGATAACTACACCAGTGGATAGTAGGAAATCGTGTACTGGCAAGGAGTGTAAGAGATGGAATATAGACTGGTCGACTGGGACAGCAGTAACAGCATGACTTATTCCATCAGGGTGGTCTGTTCGATAAGTTTGATGTGGTGATTTGTAAAAGCTTTAGTTACAATTACGACAATAGATCCATTAGATCCACAGGATTAGATGGAGGGGGATATACAGTGGACTTTTGCTAACCCGAAATAATTAAAACCAAGGTAATTCAGATTAGCAAAAAATTCGGATTACTGAATGGGGAAAAAAAGTCACTTCCAAAATAACAAACCAATTTATCAACAATACAATTTTGGACTGAGAATTAATTTAATGAAAAGGTTCCACCAATAAATAAATTGAGAAAATAAATATGTTTCCAAATTTTAATACACAGCATGAATTTTATTTTAAATAAAAAGTGTTTGTATTTTTAACTACATTATTTAAGCCTCAGCACATAAGATGTTAATGATACAGTTTTATTATTCAATGAATGGATATATGTACTGCATACATAAAATCAAAGCACCAATTTTTTTCTTAAGGGATGGTTTGGATTAAGGATTATGGAATGGTTCGGATTAGCCAGAATTCACTCTATTCTATCTATTGGATGTTAGGATTCATTGTGATCATTACTGATAGAAGATGTTACATTTGGGATTGGCGATATTCAGGTTGAAGTTGTGGAAAGATAAGATGGCTCCGATTTGATTTTGTTGTTCATTTCCACAAAGCAATTGTGAAAAGAAGACAGAGTTGTCCACTGATTTGGAGAATAACTCTCAATATAGTCATCGTGTTTTCATTCTAGTACAGGGTAGAATAAAGCCTTTGTTCCAAATTCTTGTAGGTCTTGCACCCTTTATAATCAGTTGTGGTTTTTTATAACATAGAACTGGATGGAGTATACACACAATGCAACAGTTTTCAGCATTAGTTTCCTATGTTGCTCATCACGGTTAAGAAAATAAATAGCTTCCAAAAAATATCTCTAATATTCATCCATTCACTTTTTTTTTTCAAGAATGGAATCCGGTTTTACAAAAAAGTACTTAAAATCTGATTTTTCAACGTAGTGCAGACTGTCATTAAAAATGCAATTACTCAAACATACTAAAAATTTCAAAGTACACAATCAGCATTATTAGTATTTTTAAGCTCCCAGTTATTTTTGAGGAAAAAATAATATTTGTGCTTGTAAAAACTTCCTGTTCTCAATAAACCTTTTCATAAAATTTATGCTAACTCTGTATTTTCTGTACATGTTCAACATGTGGTATCTTGCAAATCAGAATTACCAAATCAACCCAGACGATTAAGGATATTCTAGAATGACACGTTAAAACTGTTAGAATGATGATTTCTAATCCTAATTATATATATAATTATTTAAATTTCTCAGACATTTATATTTCTTAATTGTTAAAGATAACTTTAAATTACCTTCTTGTTTCAAAAGACAAAATTAGTCCATTAATATCTTTTCCTTTATCTATAATAATTATTTTTCAAATGCAACATACTAATTATTAGTATGCATAAGAAAAATAATAATAACTGAACGTTTCGTGTAATAAGAAATATTTTAATATTCAAATACAGCACATTATCATTCTCACTGGTCGTATCTTGTGGTGAGATAATGGATTCTCTGTCAACAATATTCCTTGTGTTTAGAGGCAACCTTGAACAGTGGCTATCTTGTTGAATAAAAGATATTTTAGAAACTGCTGAATCGTCACCCCTGAAGGAAATCAGAGACCCAACTCTAAAACTTTGTTCTAACCAAATGTCTAAATCATTATGATACAGCTAGGCATTAATTGTGTGGCCTTTTTCGATGTATTCAAAGTTTATATAGTTTCAATACAGTTAAAAATGAGTTTTTTTTTTTTATTATTATTTACTAAACATTGATGATTTGATTGAAAAAAACTAGTCTGTAATTAGATTCAATCAAAAGATTCATTTTGCATCATGTACACACCATTATATGAAATGCAGAAAAAGAAGAAGTAAGTTTTCAAATAAATTATCAGACTGATACTTTATGTAAAAGAAAAAATTATGAGTGATACTATTATCATAATTTATACTATCAGTCATAATTTTTTTCTTTTCTAATGTTGTGAAGATATGAGAATTTAAAACTTAATTTTTACACATCAAACACAGTACCCTACTCAGTTATCCCAATACAATCACATTTTTTTTAAAATTAATTACTAAATAAAATACATTCATCACAAAAATCATATAAAATTTTCAGTTTTAATTTTTTTATCATATACATATATATATATTGTAATAGCCTCTTTTTTTAGTAAAGTTATATTTTTTTATGTATAAAGGGTTTTTAATATGTTTTTATTTTATGTATCATTTCAATATTGTTCATTTGCTTTGTTAAACCAAAAAGAAAGCTAACCAATTTTGTTCAGTCAAATATAGAGTGGAAACATTGTTAAATAAAGCCTAGATGGCGGGGCCATTCTGAAGTTGGTAAAATCACTAGCATGTTGAACAGATTCAAATATTTTCAAATATATTTATCTTCCCACCACGATTTGTAACTATAGTACATTCAAGAAAAAATATTAAACAATGATATTCATAGAGAAATTCACAAGCAAAAATTCAAAACTGTTGTGCTACAATCGATGTTGAGATTGAAGACCTAGAGATGGGGAAGGAACAAAGGTTTGTTAGAAGGATCACTTCTTGTTTAGGCACAGGAGAAATGAGGATGTATCCTGGATGCAGGAGGTCCTGATCATCCTTTGTCTACTCTCAGTCGTAGATACCTAGAGAAGGAAGACATCAAAGGAACATCCAAGAAGAAAAAAGTACTGTTCGTTTGGATCGCCAGGGGATGAAGTGTGTTGAAAAGAGTGAGAGAACCATTGCTTTGTTTAATCAGTGTTTGTTTGTTAAAATAGAAGATTTCAAAAAATCATTCATCAAAGAACAGTATAAATTGGTTAGTGTTGTAAAAAATAAAATTTAAGTATATTTGTAAAGGAAGGTAATCATTTAGTTGAGTGTTCTGATTGCCTAGAAAAATACGCCCTGAGATTAAGAGTCCATTATGTTATAAAATAAAATAAAATTCTCCTATCTGTTTAATATTAAAGCTTTTCATTTGAACCTTGTCATCTTCAAAAACTTTTCTTTAGATATGAGAATAATTAAAAACTATTAAAATTCCCTTTTATTTGTTTAAAAATAATTTTTGAATATTAAA
>NW_027114872.1:655972-682366 GCF_000696795.3 Halyomorpha halys
TATAATAAAATTCATATATAATTGTGTAATTCTTATCCATAAATATATGTTTTAAAAGTAAACGAAAAACAATTTTCACAGATTTCATTAAAAAATGTTTGATGTTTGATAAGAACATAAAAAGGAACACAAAAATGCACATAACAATATATTTTATGGAAAAATAGGAACAAATATAGTTCAATTGGATTACATTTCAATATGACAAAAATAATCTAATATTTATGTATAATTAAAAAAATTCTACTTGCTGACTTACATGAATGAAATTAGATAATTTACATCATTCATAAAAATCAATGGTAAAACTCTAGACTAGACAATTATCACTACCAAAATAAAATAGTAAAGCAACCCATATCATATTTCATAATTTAAAGCAAAAAAAAAAATGTCTACAATACTTTTTTTCTTTACAAGAATAACCCTTTTCAATTTCATTTAATAGTTGAAAAATGCATCGAACTTCATTAATCTATTAGATTACACATTAACTCAACTAACTAAAACATAAATTTATAGTTATGCTAATGAAAAGTTGATTGATAATTTAAAATATTATTGATAAGATGTGATTTCTTAAAAAAATATAGCCTATTGAGTCTTTAAAAAACAAGTTGTTATTGGTACTATTTCAACATTATAGGAGTTATCCTAGTGGTATAACATGAAATATCACTTTTGAATTCTCTAAAACTTAAAATGAAAGCTACTTAGAAACCACTAAACTGAAAATCTTGAAAAATTTTCTATGAACCCATGTTTATAACTGGCAGTATAATACAAAACCAATCAATAGTAGTTATACATCAAATTTATTTTCCTTAATTTAATTAATGTAAAGCAACAATCTTGTTAAGGAGAAGAACTGTCAATTGCAAATTTAAGAAGAATTGCCAATTGTCAATTGAAGAAGCAAAGGAAAATATTGTGTTTTTTTTTTTATACATTGACTAAGGTTTGGTAATCTTGTGCTGAAAAATTGCTATTTCATGCAATACAACCAGATGTATTGTATTCACAAGATATTTATTCATTAATATTGATATTTTTTTCATTTTCCTACCTCGAGTTTCCTCCAGATGATATATTTTTTTTTTTAATTTACTTTTTTGGACTCAAACAACCCTAAAATGTGTAAATTTAGTTAAACCTCGATACATTTTTTTAATTTACTTACACTTCCTTGCATAGTCATGGAAGTAAAATAAAAAGTAAATTTTTATAAATAAATAATATCAAATTATCTGAACTGTTTCATCCATCTTTTCTCAGATATCTAAAAAAAAAACTGTGAGAAACAATGTAGTTTATGCAAAACAAAAGAAAATCAGTAGTGTTAATTATTTGGTGGTATTTTTCACAATTTTGCAACATATGGATTCAGTTAACATAAACAGTACACATTTTTTATTAATTAACATTTTTTATGAGAGTATACAAATAGTTCAGTTCAAGAAACAGTGGCATATAGTTTAATAGTAATTGTTCTCTTTAAAAAAAATTACATGTATTTGTATACGAGGCTAATTAAGTTATTGATCTCATATTTACGAACATTTATTTTTACGATAAGGAATATTTATTTTGTTTTAATTATTATTTATTTTAATCTCAAAGCACAAACACTGTTCTAATTTTTTTTTTTTAATTCATCACAGAGTACATGTTTAAAAGATAGTATCCTTTCTTTCAAGAACTATCAAAAATCCATTTTTAGCTATTGCTCTGGTTCCAAATAAAAAAATTCCAAATTAACAGAGTATTGCCACTAGCTACTTAGACCAACAGCAAATTTTTGGTCTGTCGCATACTTAAAAATTTAAGTTTAAATCAATGGAAGACAATGAGTCCTCTTTGGATATAACATAAAATGTTTGGACATTGATTTTATAAAAATCAATTATACTAAGAAGAGTAAGCTTTTTTTTTCTTTTTTTTTTTAAGAACCATAAAATGATATCAGAATTTTGAGCTTTCCTAGAAAGTTTTGAGTTCTTTCAAAGTAAATAAGTAATTTAAATAAGCCTAGGTAACTTATATGAAGATGGACGGATAAAGACACACTTGTTTTTGTCAGTCTCAAAATTCTCTAAAATGAGTGATGTGATCTAAATATATATACAGTGTATTCTTAAAACAAAAGAAAAATTTTGAAAAAGCAATAAAAGAATTGTAAGAACCAAGGTTTCATTTCTAGATAATGATGAATATAACAGTAACTTAAATATTTTGTAGACAGTAAAAACAATCACAGAACTCAAAAATTATTAAATATTATCAATAAAAAATTAGTAAGTATTAAAGATTAATTATTTTATGCATACTTACATTTAGAAAAACAAGTGTGTACACATTTGTTTTCCTATTCTTACTATTAAATTTCACCACATATTCAAAAGAATGATAAAATACAAAAATAAATAAAATTATTGAATTTAAACAATGACTTGGATTAAATTAAAAAATTTTGTAGGAGGATAAAACTGTTTAAATAAATCACACAAGACCAGTAGCTGTGATAGGTTGTCGGATTAATGCAGAAACTTCTTTAAAATGGGGATTTTCTTTATCACCAAGAAGCTTGAAGATGACGTTTTCTGACGTAGCAATGAAACAACCAATCTGCTGTAGACGCTGGAACATATTTGCAAAAAAATATATAAATTATTAAAAGCTGAACCAAAAAAAAAAATGTTAAAATTAAAAATATTCTCTAAATATAATAGTAGATCTTGTGGTTGTAGTCTACTCTGGCACTCTCAAGCCAGAAAAGGAAGTCATTTCCACTGAGGATAGATTAGGCAGGTATCTGTAGTTTTTCTTTCTCTCCCTTATCCACCAAAGGAAACTATACCAATAATAAACGACATCAAACAGCAAGCAATTATTGTTTCCTATTAAAAGTAATTAAAGTAATTTAAAAGAATCATCAACTCTCCATATATTATCCTGTGTTTATTTTTAATAAATAATAATATTATTATTATATATTTTTCTACAAATTTCTCAAATTTGGATTAAAAAATTGGCAAAAAAATTCATTACATAGAAAATATAAAAATAGACAACAAAAAGAAAATTCAGGATAACTTGTTCACAAGAAACACTGTTACAAGGAAATGTCAGATATAAGGGACAAAATTAAGAGGAAAGCACTTAGCAGATTATAAGAATAAACTCCTGGGTAAAAAGAAAGAAAAATTACCTGGATATACCCAAATACTGGTGTTAGTAATGAGAATATTTGTAAATGTCTAGAAGAAGAAAACCTGATGGATTACATTCTGGAGGACTCCTACATCCCAAACAATAGTAACATTGTTCAAAATATCCTACCAATGAACAATGATGAAAATTATGACATTTTGATAAAGAGAGGGGAATCAATAGTAAGACCAGTCAGCCACAGGATCTTGCTGTGGTCTTCGAAATTCTTTTTTTTTTTTTTATTTATTTATTTGTTGATATTTACAACTGTATAAAAAAATACAACCAGTAAATTTGATCGTAATGACATATGATATGATACAGGATGTAGAGAAACTACCCAGTAGTAGAACTCTAAAACAGTTTACAATATAAGGTCACGAAGCCATCTCGAAATTCTAAAAAATAAAAACACCTACTCTTTAAAATAAATAAATTCAAAAGTATATATATTGTATTAAAAAATTTGAATATAATAATACAGTTGTATAAACTTATGAACCACTAATAAATGTTTATACTATTTATTTAATACATCAACCACCCAGGAAGGAAGGATCAACTGAATTATAAGTAAACTCTGATATTAGAAATAAATTTACTTGGTCCCTTTTTGTTTATTATAAACAGGTTATGCTATTATATATTTGCTGTCTCTAATAAATATAAATAGGATATAATTAAAAAGAAAATTGTTTAAATAATTTAACAATTTTAAAGCATTAGTAAATATAATAGAAAATCTATAACATGATTAAGTTAATTTAATTTTAGTTAAGTTAAGAAATGAATAAGTGCTACTAATGGTAAAAATTTAGTAAATCATACACTCTTCCAAAAAATATTAATAAAGTGAACCCTTTTATTAACTTGAAATGTAGAGCGTTAACATAATGTATTTCATTGTTTTGTTTTTAACAATGGAAAAAATGGGATGATAAGAGAACATTTAACATTATAAGTGCTGATAAAAAGTGACTAAGGTATTATCAATTTGGAAGCTCCACTTTCACAGTATTAGTCATTTATAATAAATAAAACTAAATATAACAAAATTAATTTATTTAGTACTCATAAGATTTTTTTTTCCAAAACAAAATAAATCTTTAGGAGTAATTAATTCATTATGCTACAGCACAAATTCTATATCACAAAAAGTATATTATTTCAAAGGTGCTCACTATGAATATTCAAAGCTATTTTTAGGATAGTACATGGCTCACAACTGATTGTACCCCAGGGAATAAACATCAAACAATAATTAAAGAAATACGCTTCTAGTATATTTTAAATACATTAGAAATGATAAAATTAATCGTACACTAAGGTCGATATAATTTACTATAATTATTTCAAATATCACTCAATGATATTCAATTAATTAATATTGTAGTTAATAATGATTAAATATAACAGAGCTGCAACAGTCTAGAATATATTTGACCAAAAGAGAATTGCACTTCAGCCAGCATCAAATTGTAATAGGAAACATTCCATTTAAGAATTTTAGGTAAGATTAAGTGGGATTTTATCGTGCATATAATAGCTAAGCCATGAGTTGTAAATTATGGTTAAGATTGTTGCAGAACTGAAAACGTGAATAAAATTTGGATTTCATTGTGTAGTTTTAATTTCCACCAACAGTTTTATCCGAATTGTAGGTCATCATTAGGGCTAGAATGGATAAAATAAAAACTGAAAGTATTGTATCTGCCTTGACCAATCACTAATAATTTTTCTGTAAATCTTTAAAAATATAAGTTTATAATTTGTATTATAATTAAGGAAATTTAACAAATCATAAATAGGGAATAAATTTCACATCAAAAACAAATTGAATAGGTATAGGTGACATTTATTTTATAAAACCTTTAAAACCCCAAATTCATCATATTAAATTACAAAGGAAAAGATTAAAATGAACTTCACTAGCATAAAAAAAGTAAAAGAATATATTTTCAAGTAAAGGTAATAATGGTAAAGGTGAAATTGAAAAAATAGCACTAAATATTTAAAAATATTATAATAAATAAATATCAGATATTATCATTTTAGAAAAAACTGAGAGGGATAAAAAAAAAAGAAATATAAAATGCTCAATTCATTTTAACTAACAATAAAAGATAAAAATTACTAATAACAGATGTTAAATGTGTAAAGAGGAAAACTATAAAAAATTTTAAATATATAAACTATTCAATTTTATCCACTAGTAGTAAGTAAGAAAATTATTATTATACTGTTCATAACCTTTTTTCATCACTGTTAGATTTTTTTCTTTTTGACAATACTATTTTTCTTTATTTCTATTATCATCCCTATAGGAAATTTGGAAATTTTACATAAGGTATAAAAACGAAATTCTTTAATTCAATAAAAAAATATTTACCTCAATTTTGAATACTAATTTATATTATCAGTTAATGTTTACTTATTGAATAAGATGATTATGAACCATATGCCAAAGAAATTGCATTCAAGAACTTATTTAATTAATCATTTATTGTTTATTTATATATTTTAAAATTTTATTTCCAATGTACAATCATGTTAATAGTAAAGAATAATTGTCTCTAGTTAATTAATTGATTCTTTTGATTTTAACCCATAATAATTCTGACTAGTTAATTAAAAAATAAAAAATTACTTTGAATGCTAGCAGCCTATCCTCTTGAGTTCTTGATGTACAAGCATCTGCAACAACATGGACTTGTAATCCGGAGGCACAAAGTTCAGCTGCAGTCTGTTCAACACATACATGGGCCTAAAATACACCAAAATTTAATATAATAAAATTTAAATAAATTAATGCTATTTAACAATCTATTACTACAGGTATAGAAAGAAATTTTATGAAACATACTTCAATACCAAATAAAACAACACATTGTACATTTCCACCACAAAGGGAATCAAGTTGGTTCGAGACTTCTGGCACCACCATACTAAATTTTGTCTTTGGAAAAACACCTTTAGCATGTGCTATGTCTAATTCTGGAATTGTGTTTCCCAGTCCTTTAGGATACTGTTCAGTTACAATTAAAGGAATGTCCATCAACTTTGCAGTTGAAATCTAAAACAATATTCCATGAATACAAAATTATAAATACTTATGAATATAAAAGGTAAATCTGGTAACAAAACTGAAATTTAAAAAACATTTTTTTCCTAAATAATCACTAAACTCACCAACTTTTTAGCAGACTCTACCATTTCATTAAAATGCACCATTTGCCTAAACTTCTCCTGAACATCACAGAGAAAAAACACAGTCCTCTTGATGGGTAGGAAACCATATTTAACAATTGTAGGCGACATTAGTCAGAAATCAGACCTCTATTACTTCACAGTTTGCACTATTGTCAAGTGGGTAACAGGTAGTTCACGCTTATCAACAGGTTTGATAACTCTTTAAAACGTTTCAAAAGCAACGCCAGTCAAGGTGGTCGTTCGCATAAGACTAACTCCAAGGACTCCAAAGAGGAATCGTTTTTATTTTATTATAGATATTATTACTGAACAATAAGTTCTTATTATTTAAAAGAGTTATGCAAACAAATTATTAATCCAAAATCTAATTATTAATCCAGACCTAACATCATTTTATTGAATTTACTAACAATATATTATTGAATTTATTATTACATTACATAATTTTAATTTTACAATATGATACAATTGATATGTATATCGGTATATTGGTGCAAATGTATATAGTAGGTGTTATATTAAACATATTCATACGAAATAATCAGTAGAACAAAT
This sequence comes from Halyomorpha halys, assembly GCF_000696795.3. NCBI lineage: Eukaryota > Metazoa > Arthropoda > Insecta > Hemiptera > Pentatomidae > Halyomorpha > Halyomorpha halys. The sequence goes on from NW_027114872.1 coordinate 662,948, forward strand.
TTTACATATATAAAAAGAAGTGCGCTAGTAAATAGAATCTTCAAAGCGCCACTCTTTTGTTTTTATAATAATTATGGGAGTAGATTAGCTAAGTTTGATAAATAATGGACTTCTAACTAATAACTGGACTAATGGATCGTGGTGGTTGAGAGTGTTAAGGAACAATCCGTATGCGAAATGAGGAAAAAAAAATACTGATCCCATCACTTGCTAGTATATATAACCCCTTTTCTAGAAGCACTACTTCCTTACCAAGAACCTTTCTCTAGACCTTTCATGAATAGTTGCATGGGTTTATTTTTGGCAATACAAACAAATTCTCATAAAACTCAAACCTGTTGACTAAGGAATGGTTGGATGGTCTCGTCCCGCCTATTAGGTTTGTTGCGGGGGGGCGCCTACCGATCTTAGATAATAACAGGTGTCTCAAACCTAGCTGTTGCAACGATAACCTTTCGACAGGTAGCGTTGAGGTTGTCCCGGTAAAATAGCAGTATGAGTACCACGTGCTAATGATTAGGTTACCTCAGCGCACCAGTCTTTACAAAAAAAGTATAATCATATTATACAGCACCAACATCAATGAGAAACCGACGTGGGCAGCTGCATGAAGTAGACTAACCGCTTTATTTATTCCTGGCCAGGTTTATTAAAAACATTACTAGTAAAGCATGGACAGTTAAGGTAGTGTTTCATTTGATTTTTGTAAATAGTACCAAATTTTTCCTTGATTAATTGTGCACGCCCTATGGTAGTTATTAATATATTAGTTCATATTTGTTTTTTTAGGTTAGGTTACTTTCATGTATAAGGAAGCATGTTTATTTTTATCATGATTTTATTTTCTTGTATTTACAATAAATAGGTGTTTTTGTTTAAAGTGTGTTTGTTGATTTCCCTTGGAGCTCACCTAAGTAAAATATAGTAACAATAAAAAACGAGGTAACAAAAGGTTCTATGATTACTTTTTTTACTCGAGTATGCTAGTGCGTGTTGTACTTGAGCTAATATAATAAATAAATACAACCAAGGTCAGAATTAGGCTTTTATTCACTATAAACAACACCTCAACATAAAATAGAAAACTTAAGCAATTTACATACACAATATAGTAACAGAGCATAACCTTCTCACAATGTTTCACAACATCTGTTCTATCCTATTTATCACCACCACAGTGCGTCTGTATTTTCTGCATTAGACAAAGAGGAAATTCCTTGCTTATTATTAATACTATACTTACTAGAAAAATCAAACGGCCCCGTTTACTGTTATGGCAACCGAAGTCGGTAGCTAGAGATAGAGACGCTGATGGCCATTTTAGACTCTTCGCCTTCACTTGTTCAATACTCAATATAATTCAGTTTTTGGTGAAAATTTCATGTTCAACATGAGTGAGTAGAGCTAGAAGCCGTTCCCCGGTAAAGAGAGAAGAAACAAGTGAATAAAAAAAGAAAATAAAACGAGGTCTCCTACGATTTAGTAAAATTATGAAGCTACACTACCGTAAGGGTTTCTTCTGTTTATTTAGAAGAACACATAATTCCACGGCACCTGACAATCACATCATCATCTTCGTTAGCAATACAACAGGCCCCAATTATCAAAATGATTAACAGGGCATATGTTTCACTTTAGGAAATTTTTTCACTCTGTACTAATCTTTTCATTATATAATTTTCCTACCAATACTAATAATGTACCAGCTCACATATTCAAAAAAAGGATTTAGTGTTTGGGATTTAGTTAAAGACATCGAACCCTAAACAGTATGAGTATTAACAATTTATTGAATGAAATTAAATACTTTTATGGCATCAAATATAAAACGGTGAACAAACATGCACACTAACCTTCGCGAGGAAGCAAATATCATTGCTAATACAAGTAATAGATACTTCTGTAGCATGGAACATATGCTTCAACAACTATATAATCTAGAACCAAATTGCTACTATAGAGAATAAGCAGAGAAAAGCCACTAAATAAATTTTAGAAACGCGGAGCATCTATCAAACAGTATTATACGATTAATACCGAAAGAGAATTTAAATCTACTCCTTACAAAACAAAATCGCACGACTCACTGATTGGACATCTTAAGATCTACTTAACTGGCCTGATGAATAGGAATATAAAAATCATTTTGACGTGGATCAAAGGCCACAATCAGTATTGAAGGTAATGACCGAGCAGACTCGTAGGGTAAAGAAGCAGCTAATGATCCTTCATTACCAATCGACTACTACAGGATACCGTTCTCTTTACTAAGAAAACAGACCTCCTAACCACCTGGGAATATGATTGGAAAAACTCGACTAAAGCATGCTTCCTCCACAAATTTATTCCAACATCACTCCACAAAACAATGATAAACGAAAAAGTTACTTATTACATACAAACACATAAGGGTTTATTTTTACGCAATGACGTGGTTAGCGAAAGAGTTGATTTGGTATGATATTTTGAGTTATAAAAATAATCTTGTTTAATTTATGTTTATATATATATTTTTTTTAATCATAATTATTTTTTATTAAATATTATCAAAAAATTTTGTTTTTTTATAAATTATTGTAACCATTATTAACTTCTAAGTAAAAATGGAATTTTATTTGATATCAGAATTTATCTTCACTTAAAACGTAAATGAACAATACATAATATTAATCTAACAACTAATTGTATAATGGATAGTGGGTTTTAATATAATATAAAAATGATTGAAGTACATTCTAAGCAACAAAATTCTTAAATATTTGAATATACCTCTGTTACCTCTGTTATCTACCTATTTCTATACATTACTTTTAATGTTTTATCGATCGGGTCTCTGACTAGGCCCGGCGGCTCCTTTGATATGCCGACAAAGAACTTACTTTAAGTTACAAAAATTCCTGCTGGTGCCTCTCGTACATATCAGTTGAAAGGGGAGGAGAACAATAAAAACCGAATGTAGGCGATCTCTACAGGATGAATGGCATGCCTCAATCATTTCTGTCTGTACCTTGACTCTAGTAGGTCTGACAAACAGCTAGTTCTAAATGGACATCACAACTTGCAGACAATCAATAACTTATTGAAATAGAAATTCAATGGGTTTTGATTTCAAGATTCGGTGACAATACGTGATCTCTATGATCATATGTCTCAACGCCTCATGAGTATTTTTTGTGCAGTTATATGAAATCATTGACGCGTGTTAACTAGCCCCAAACTATCAAAATCTAAAGATTAACTTAGTACATGTCATTAAAAAAGTGTTGGAAATTTGGACTTCTTGTTAACACGGCAACGTTCGAAGACCGAGCGACTATTTTCATGGTTTATTGCATACATAATACCAAATAGTACTCCTTAAAAAACAAAAACAAAAAAAATTAATTGGAAAAAACTGATTTGTTTTATTCAAGTTGAAAGTTAGTTCTCGATTGAAAAATCGTTCTGGACATTACCCGTTCGACAACCTTGACTCTCATTTGATAACTCCGACTTTACTTAATTATTTATTATAGTTAAATAAAAAATACAATAATTTGTAATATAATCATTCATTAAGATAGTACTGTGAGTCGGTTTCATATAATGTATGCTATTTATCAAGTTAAACTTATCGCTTGTCAAGGCACAGTCCTTGGTAAAATGACTTCCATTGACGGAAATAAAAAATATTAGAAAAAAATATGAAAGGTTATGGAGAAAGATGGGAAACGAACCGCCAAACGGTAGGTAGGTCGCTAGGATAATAATATGCTGAAGAAGGAAAATGCCTCGGATATAAACGACTTTAAATCAACTGACTCCTGTTTCAAGGACCTTTTTTGACGCATATTAAACTTTTTATTATGTATAAGACAGTTGTCGGATAAGCTAAGTCAATTATTGTTTCCCATTACGTAAAATTAGGCAACTACATTTGAAAAGAACGGCATTAAGGGAGATATGATTTATATTTCAACTTGTCATTTTTTGTTTATTTCCTGATTCAGAGTTGTAATAAGTACCCTTATTTATTTATAATATTTCAGTTGGACTGGTGTCATTATCGGAGGCCAGTGGTGTTATGCTATGTCATGCACTGGCCAAAAGTATAGCTTTTCCATAAATCCAACCACTACAAAACATGAATATGTACAAATATGTGATAATAAAAGTATAAGTAAACTTCCTTCCTCAGTTTGTTGGCTTGTATCACAATGGTGTCTGGTTAGGGTTACAAGAAATTGTAATGTCAATCCTGGAAAACTTGGAGGACAGGAGGGGGAAAGGTAGGGGATGATGTTGATTAAAAATTATTATTAAAGTGTTTGAGATGCCCACGAGACCTGCTTATCTAAAACGCCATTAGAGTGCTGCCAATGGGTAGTTTCTTTACACGCCTGTAACACTCCAATTTAACCGAGATCAGATTTACTAAATGTATTATAATGTACAATTGTAAATAGCAATAAATAAATATTTAAAAAAAAAAAAAAAGTGTTTAGACTCCATTTTAAAATATTTTCGAGAAGATATAATTTTTTGGAAAAATAGCTTATCTTTTCTGTTCTTTAATAAAATTTCACATAAGGAAGCGTAAAATATTAAAACGGACTACTTTCCTCGAAGTGATTAGGATCAAATCCCATTTAAAGAGCCAAGGCAAACTCCATGACATTAATAATAAAAAAATAATTAATTTGTAAATTAATAAAAAATTAAAATTTACGGTAGGCCTTTTCCGGCCTTAGAGCTAAGGATTTCGATGGGTGAGGAATCAAAAGGAAGGGTATTTCATGGAACGCTGATAAATTTCGATTCTTCAATTCCTACTGGAACGTTAATAAAAGTTATTAAAGGGTAGGTTTCAAAACTCTGACAGAGGTAAGTTGAAAGATCGAGACGTCCCTAATCGAGATTAAAAGATTCTGAGGCGGACTTCAATACTGAAGTATGTTCCCGCGGAACGTAAGTTAGACCCTGTGTTTTAAATTCCAAAACTGAACCGTTTTTGAGATATAGCATGAATTAGATCACACCTAAGGAGTATTAAAAGAGAAGTTAGTAAACTTCCTTCGTCAGTTTGTGTTGGATTGCCTTTTATTGATGTATGGTCAGAGTGAATAGAAATTGAAAAAGTCAATACTGGAAAACTTGAACATCAGGCGGGGGAAGGGGAAGGAACGAGAGGAGTATGATGATAATGATGGTACTTAAAAATTTGTTGCTTTGCCAAAAAATATTTTTTATAGTGTAATGCAATAAACATTTTTGTTACGACAAAAATGTGTTTAAAAAAAAGAAAAATGGTATTAGATATATCCTCTTGCGCACAGTCTTCCTAGGCAATACTGGTTTAAGATTTTCTTAAATTAATTAATATTTCACCGCCAAACATAAGGTCTTTTTTTGTTGGAGCTTGGCTATTACTTATTCAATGTGATGTTAGTAACTTCATTAAGTAACTTACGACGGTATCGCCATCAATAAATATTGTAAAAATTAATTTTTACTGATCTCCTTAATAAATTTTCTATACTAACTAGAGATAGAGTAAATAAAGTGTATATTTACTATAATCCGCCCGTTTGTAGATTTGTGACGATTGAACGAATGGCTCAACCGTTTTCCAATTTTCATGTCCCAAACAAAATTCAAAGCCCGTATAAAATATCTGTTCATGAAGGGATAGCTTTGAGGTCTGATTCAGGTTTCGTATAACTTAAAGAATAGCTGAATCTTAACTGTAAAACTGAAGTGATATTTTTCAGTGGGGCAACGTAAATATTTATTTAAAGATAGTCACTATAAATTATGGAGCATTAACAATTGTGTGTGTTGAATAAGCCATAAATAAGCGAATGAATTAAAGAGAAGAAATAATATCTGATGGGAAAGTTCTTGCAGCGGTAAACCAGTGTTATAATAAAAGAGTTGTTCTAAGGACCACTTTCGATTGCTAAAAACTGTCAATACGATTTTTTTTTCAATCCAAAACCTGTATCGCAATACAATGCTTCTCAGAGGCAGTTGTGGACTTTACGACAAACCTAATGTTTAAAATTTACTGTTAACAATCATTAAATTTAATGTTCCTCACGTTTTTGGAACTTCTTTGAATATTTTTATATTAAACTAAATATAATCATTTAAATTCATTTAAAGTGGAAAAATAAATCAAGGAAAAATCAATTTTTTTTTTTTCAGAATATGTAATTGAAAATAATTGGCTCACAATTATTTTCATATTCTTTGGAAAAAAATAAAAACTTACGTAACATAAATTATTAAAGTAAATGAGCTAGCGCTGTGCTAAAACAAATATTGGAGAATTAATTCCTAAAACATGTTTTTAATTTTTAACATAATTATCTTTTTTATGAGCCCTCTGTTGACTTGTAAAGTTGTAAAAGTAGAAATTGATATATGAAGACTACGAGGAAAAACCGAGGTATTTCATCTGGGAATTTCGGTACTCTTAATAAATTTTTTTCACACTAAGTTTTTCTTCTTATTTTATCAAGTATTTTTGTGAAAACTTCTTACTATTAATGCAAACGAGTTACAAGAGTAAATAATTTAATACATTTTTTTATCAACGTTTAGGGTACTTCCCCCATCTTCAGGGTCAAGAGTCTGAAATATGTTTTAGACGGCCTAGTATAAATCAGCGGAATGATTTATTCTATAGATATATTAAGATAAATTTATGTCACTAATATTGTAATATATCGAGGCGTGAATTAGGTATAATAAAAGACCTTCAGCACCTTTTCCCGACAAATAACCACTCCCACATGAATCGGAAGGGAACACCGTTTTTGTACAAAATAAATTAATAGATCTTAAATATAAATAAAAACATTAATGCCCTCTCTTAATCAAGAAATCAATTAATCAATTAATTTATTAGAATGAAAATTATATTAGGCATTTTCTGAAGGAAGCCTCTGGTGAAGAAAAAGAATATTAAAATGAATTAGCATAGTTAAAAACAACGAAATAAAAAACAAAATACCTCCTTTCCTATTTATATTTGTTTTTTATATTATTAATTATATATATTTTTTTAGGATTTTGATAGTCAGGGATTATTCGTCAAATATTATTTTCCAGTCCTCCAACACGTATTTTTCTAACACCACCTTCACATCTTTTGCCCTTAGAATACCAAATATAGATCGTAAAATATTATTAGAAGAATAAAAACTGGATACTTTGTGGTTGATTAATTTTATTTTCTGAACCCAATTGGTCTCAGTTTGATACATAATTATAATGCTCTTTTTTTGCTAATACTTTATCTGCTTAACATTTATTTATTTCTGTCCTTCCTTGCCTCAGGAATACTGTTTTCGGAATTTCTATTCAAGGCCACATCTATCGATAAGAACACTATAGGTTAAAATTCTTCTCTTTAATTTTTCTTTGAAGGAAGTGAAAATAGGTCCAACTGCCTCCTTCTACGCTTTGTAGTAGGGGGTAGTTTTCCTCTTTGATTCACCCACTGTTGGGCACCTTGCAGGACTTGGACCTCTGCCACTGTTCTTCGTGTATCGTGATCTCCAGGGAGACTGCTCCAATTTTCGATTCCCATCTCTCTCAAATCATCTTCCAAATCATAATCCACAGAAGAATTACAAACAAAAACAATAAATATTTATAAGATGACAAAAATTGTCTTGTGCTGCAAAATAATTAAAGAAGAAGAAAAAAAAGTAAAATAATGATAATAATAATAAATAAAAAATAATTTATAACAGGATGTCTTGTATCAGCCTGGGCTTCAGTCTTCACAATGTATTTCTTAAGTTGTATCCCACTGCTCCTTTAACTAATGGTAGATTGGAGTGTAATTTCGTAAATGGTTTTTTGATGTAATCATTAATGGATTCCACTTGCAGTACACGATTGGCTGTTTCGTACAAACCAGGGAGAATCAACAGTGATTCTCAGAGCCTTGTTTTGGAATCCCAGTAATTTTTTTCTTTTCGTACAGGATGCTGCTTCCCACACTTCTCAACCGTACATCAATAATGGCCTAAGTATTGTTTTATAAATGACGACAGTTGTATCTGGTTTTAGATATTTTATTCCGAAAATTGTATTCGTTTAATAAGAAAAATGGTTGTGACAAAAATGCTCTTGACGAAATCCACTAGTAAAAGATAATTTAAAAAAAAATACAATTTCTCTAAACTCTATATTATTAGAATATATTCCTTTATAATGGTAAGACATTTAAGACGGTTGGGTCTTGAAGTCTTAACATGACGATATTGCACATAAAGGATACAACTATTTGACTATAAACAATTTCGGTGTGGATTACAGAACAAAAATGTATTAATAACCATAAATTAATATATTTATTTGTGTGTGTGTTCTTCGGTATTGAAACATAGATAAGAGAGAATGATATCATTTCACTAATTTAACATATCTATATATGTTTCTGATCCTCTCCAGACAAAGTTTTTGGTTCACTTATATAAATTGAAAAACAGGAAAAGTCTAAAGAGCAGGAAACTTGGTAAAAAATAAGAATTGTCCTTTCTTCGGAACGTCGTGATTACTTTTAAGGTAACCTTGAGCTGTAATAGTGAGCAATACTGTCGGATCATTTTATATCTACGGATTTCTAACGAGGTGCGCTCCACGTATGTCGTAAACGAGGTCTCAGGGACGTGCCGGGTCGATCAGCTCAAAAGAGAGGGATTACTGAGTGTATTTCCTTCCAAATTATATAATAAAAAAATAGGCAGGTTGATGAATCAGAGAGTATATAAAAAACTGATACTCGGTATCTCATGCCACAAGAAAAGTATATTTATATTTACTTTAAAAACGAATTAGATAAGTTAATAAAACTTGGAATACCTTTCGGGTTGCGTTTGGCATTGTATTACTTATTGTTAGAAATATAGGAAGAAGCATGGGAAACTATAAAAATTTCTGAAAAGGAACATATTAAGTTGTATTCCTATTCTACGTTTTTCCTAATTTTTCAATGTTAGTAAATGTTTTTAAAGCAAGATAAAAAAAATAACTAAATGTGAGAAAAGGGAGCGAGTGAGGTAGTTAAGATTCCTTCCTGTTATTTTGGGTGTTAAGATCTGCTTGAGAGATTATAACGTTGTCGTATCAATACTCTTTAATAGTCATTTTTTTGAAGTTAAGATAAGAAAGCCCTCCCTCTAGTATAATCAACGAACTTTGACACAAAGTGGCTGTTTGCAATCGCAGAGGCCCGATCATGTGACCGGGAGCCGTTTTTTGCATGTTTATAGTTTCATAAAGCAAATTGTGACATTATTTTAATGTGATCTTATAATTTATAATAGTACAAAATTAGTCCCTGAAGAGGCATATAAAGGAAAGAGAATGGTAGTTGCTTACGATCATGTGGTGATGGCTGGCAATAGCCATCTCAAGCGCCACTGATGTGTCCGGTCCAAGGGTAAGGTGTCTGGTCTAAGGGTGGCCACCATCTTCTCCTAGCATCTTGTTCTGGATTTCAAAGAGGTTGTGGCGGTGTAGCTTTAATCGTTCCAGCGGTTCTTCAAACGAACGCTGGCCAAGATGAAAAAGGAGTGCTTTGTGGTCGACGCCTATGACGTCAGGTTGCAACATGTGATTCGGACTGTCTTTATTTCACATTGAGTTTGGCACAGAAATGAGATTGAATAATAAATTTACAAAATCAGATGTGTAAATCCGACAATGAGATTATATGTTTGTTCAGATCCAATACTTTGAAAAATAAGAAAATCACAATGGATTTTGACTTATTTTCCGATTAAAGTAACAGTATAAGTTTTTTAAGTATTCTAAAATTCACAAAATAAAATAAGATAATTTTTTTTGTATTATAGTATAGTATAGTATAGACACAATACTGTTTGATGAGGAAATAGAAACGTGGATAAAGGCGGGAAATGCTTGTTTTTTTTTTCAATTATGAAATTGCTTAGCTCGTGCCTCCTATCCAAAAACTTATAAGTTTTTTTTAAGAAGAATTCACAAAATTATTATTCTTCCTACTGTTCTTTCTAGATGTGATACGTGGCCTCATACACTATGGAAAGGACAGCACTTCAAGGATTTTGAGAATAAAGTACTACATAAATATTCGGACCGAAAAAGGATGAATTAACGGGAGAATTAAGAAGGCTACACAACGCAGAATTAAGGAAACTCCACTCGGTAAATATTGTCTAGGTTATAGCATTGCAAAATAAAAGATCGGCCGGTAAGGTTGTACAGCTTAAAACGAGGGGATTCCTAGAATAATCACCGAACCGATGGGTAGATAAGTAGACCGAAATGTAAATGGGAGGATTGCGTTAAAACTGTATTCATAGATTTGGGTTCAAAGGGGCGTTAATAGAAATATATATTTAGAAAACGATTGGTCGTATCGTATTATTATTAGGCACAATACTATAGGTTTACAGATGATAAAAGCAGGCGAGATATACAAACCGAATTTTAGAACACCCTCTCCGTAATACGTACTTAGGCACATTATATTTATCATAAGAACATTATGGTATGAAAACATTGTTGGTAATACGTAATAAATATTTAGTAATACAGTAATAATTGAACTTCTAAATAAGATAATTGAATTTATTTTTTTTAATTCTTCAGTTTTTTAACTTTTTTAAAAATAAATTTAAATAGAAATAAGTTTAAAAACAAGAAGCCTTGGTGCATGATTGGAAAAACCCCTAACAAACTCGTGAAGTTTCCGTAGGCCAATAAAGTCCCTTAGGCCAATTATGAGTCGGGTTTTCCAGAACTGGGAATCGTGACAGTAAAATCTTCGATTCTGAATAAGATACTCAAAATGTATATTTTAAAATTCTATTGATTTGTTATAAATACATTATTTCAAATCTCGTTAATTAACTTTAACAATTTATTTATTATTTAAAAGGGCACAAATATATGTTCATAAATATATTGTCTCGCTAGATAATTATATTAAAAAGTTTCCGAAAAAAAAATCCGAAACGAAGGTTGAATTTATAAGTTATGTAGAACATTTTGTATGAATTTTTGTCATCTACAATCTACATTACGGGAGCGCGGTGGCACTGTGGTAAGGCACGATGCTACAAACTCTATGGACTCTGGTTCGAATCCGGCTGGTTAGAAAGTTATTTCTGTTATAAACTGTAACCGTGAGTCAACCCTGTGGGTTTTTAAGAGCCCTCCTGGGGTCCTGAGGCAGGGTCATAAATTCTGGTGGTCGAGTGTGATTCTGACCAAAACATCTCATTGCACAACCGTTGGTCTAGTAATGGTACTTCCTTATAAAGTACATACCCTTCATGAGTTGTAGTATTACAATTTTAATTCTTTTTATTTATTTATTGCTATTTACAACTGTACATCATCATTTAGTAAATTTGATATCAGTTAAATTGGAGTGTTACAGGCGTGAAGAGAAACTACCCATTGGTAGCACTCTTATGACGTTTTACATTAACAGGTCTCGTTGCCATATTCTTTTCAGGCGTCTCGGAAGATTGCCAGGAATGGAAGAGGAAGCAAGGTTAGAAACTAGTGGGTTTGGGTTGTTAGGGAGTTTGTAATGGAAGGAGTGATACCTGGTTCGGGCTAGATCGGTTACATAGGGAACATTGAGGTCTTTATGTATGATATTTTAATTCTTAACAACCTACATTACTGTTATTTTCGTTTCCTTTCATTTAGTTTTTTTTTTTTTATTTTATGCCTTTTTATTGTGAACATAGAGAAAATCGAATGTAATAGCAGGAAGTATTCAAAAGAACACAACAACTATGTGGATACCGACCTTTGTTGCTTCCTTTATTTGCATAAGTCTTGGATTTGCGGCAAATGTGTGCAAACTTGAAGATCCATTAACAGTAATACATATCCTGAGGTAATGCTTCGAGTACCAAGCTGAATGGGATGAAGTTGGACTGGGAATTAACATAGCAGAAATCTTGAAAAATAGAAAAAAGGTGATAAAAAAAAAATATTAAAACATAGGAAAGTCCCCCTGTTCAGCTTTTATAATTATTTTAATTGCTCAAAATGGGGATAAAACAACATATTTTTCAGCAATGTATGCTTAAAATGAATTTTATGTATACTATATATTAATGCATTGTAGATGAAAAACTGGGGTGTAGAAGTAGAAAAAAGTACATGAAGGTAAAAGAGCCGAAGGGGTACTAAAATGTTAAAAAAATATATGTATAAAATATAAAATTGTTACAAATAAAAAATTGCATTCTCATATAATATTCTTATATTATATTCTCATGCAGTTTTATTTTTGTGCAATGCGGGTTTAAGGTGGACCTAAGGAGATTTCTCCCCAATCGTTCTGATTGATCGTTAATAATTTAAAAATTAATCCCACAAGAAAAAGAATCTAATAAAAAACATAATAAAGTTGTTCATACTATTTATAATCTAATATTTTTTTTTTATTCTTTTTAACAGTACATGTTCATTGAATACAATTGAATTAGTTTCATTTTAGTTATTAATAGAAAAATGTAGTTAATAAATAAATAAAGTATTTTAAATCATTTTGTACTTACTTAATCGTAGATTTTTTGTACTGACTAAATCGTAAACCTTGTACTTATTTAATCGTAAACCTCTTTCTAGCATTATTGGGTGAATCAAAGTTATCTCAATATATAAAAAAAATATAATTGCTCAAGAGGAAAGGAGGGAAGCCGAGTATCCCTGAAAAAAGTATTAGAAGATAAAATATACAGATCAAGAGCCATTGTGTTTGTATTTCTTATTTTTTGAGCTTAAGGCAATAGTAGAATTAAAAAAATTATAAAAGGTGGAGGTCAGATGGAGAAAAAAATGAGTAGATATTTCCGTCATTAACATCACTCGACAATGTCTATAATAAAAATGGTTCCCAAACCCTCAAAGCCACTTGAATATCCATCTTCCTACAGTCCTATTTCACTCCTGCCCACTGTGGTCAAAATCCTAGAAAAAATATTATTAAAACGCCTCTATGCAATCATTGACTCATATCATGTTATTGATTCTATTCTACCATACAACAGTGTCATCGAGTGGGTGACATCATATCTTCCACATTGGAGCGCGGAATGTACTGCACGGGAGTCTTCCTCGATGTTGAACAAGCTTTTGATCTATTCTAGTATCCAGATCTGCTCTATAAACTTCGTCAATTCCTCCCTCCTACATATTTTCTTTTAATTCTCTCCTACCTCTCTGAGAGAACCTTTAAAGCAAATCATAATCTAGCCTACTCATCTCTTTTTTCAGTCCGCTGGTGTTCCTCAAGGTCCCGTTCTGTATAAGGTTTATACAGCTGACATCCCAATCCACCCTAACACAGTCCTAACAACATACGCTGATGGCACATGTATACTATCTGTAAACAACGACCCTACTAATACATCACGAACTCTACAGACACACAAATCATCCATTGAAGAATGCTGTCAAGACTGGAGAATTAAAATAAATTCTGACAAATCCCATCAGATCACCTTTACTCTCCGTCGAAAACCTCTATCCCCCTGTCCTACAGTATCCTTTTTAATTACTCCACTAACGCCTTTTAAATAGATTCGATACTTAGGAGTCAATCTTGACAAGAGACTTACGTAAAATTCACGTACAAGACTGAAATGACAAGAAACTGCTTATAGATTTCGATTGGTACAACACCTAATTGACAAACGCTCTAGACTTCCCATTCACTAAAAAATAAATATTATATCCTATGATAATCAGACCAATTTGGACATATGGAATTGACCTCTGGTACTCTACCAAACCATCAAATTCCTCCCGCATCCAATCCTTAAAATCCTGCGTAAAATCCTTGATGCTCCTTATTACGTTACAAATAAACTCATTCACAAAGACCTTGACATCCCATTTGCAGATTTGGCCCAAAAAAGATATGTGCCTTTTCATTCCAAACTCCTTCCCCATCCTAACCCATTAGTTCTTAATCTCTGATCCTTAACAATCCTTGATAATCCTCTGAGGCGTCTGAAAAGAAGATGGCCACGGAAACTTCTAATTTATAGAATTAATTAATGCTTGAAGTACCATCAATAGGTGGTTCGTTCCTAAGATTTTCAAGTGTTTGAAACATTCAACCAATTTACTTATTGTATTTATTATTTTGTACAGTTGTAAAGAACATTAAATAAATGAAAAAAAAGGTTTAAAAAAAAAATTCGACATAGCAATTTTAAATGCAGATTAAATTTTTAAATGGTTGGCTATCTGGGTATTTAACTAATAATTCCTTGTAATACAAAAAAATATTTAGGTCTATATTTCTGGGGTTATATTAGGCGGAAAAAAATAATAATTAATTTTAATTTCCCAATCATGTATAATCCTGCATTTTTTTAAGTGTTGATAGCTATCGAAGAGATTATACGTATTTTCTATACTTTTGGGGGGAGTTTAATTTAATTAATTCTCCCAAAATAGAAATATTTTATCCTCAAGTTATTTTCTTAAGTAAATGTAAACTTAACACATAAAGATTATTTTCTAGAAAAAAAATTCCAGACTGATTCTCCTTCCGATGAAATAGAGAAAAGCTTCCAAAAACTCTTGAACAATGTCGGCACCCAACATTTAAATCCATTTCTGCATAATCACAATAATTTATTACCATCAACGATCGACTTCTCACAAGGTGAGCAGGTTAATTTTCTCCCTACTTAATGATTGATAATTTATAATAGTTATGAATAGAATTATTTTTAATTATACCATGTTTTATTTGGTTTGTTTTTTCCTCAGTGATTATTTTGCAAGGTGTACTTTCCTTCTCTTCCTGCGCATCTACCGATGTTCAAATATTTCAAGGAATATTGGAAATCAACTTAGGATATCATCATAGTATACATTATGATAATCTCATACTTAGTATCAAAGTAGAAACCAGGAATACAAAAAACTCCTAGAATTCCTCAAAGTCCAGCCTCAGTAGGAACATTATGTCTCTGAGGAAGGCCAAAGCCAAGCCTAGACGACATTGTCACTCTTACCAATAGACTAAGCGACATAACTCACCGATAAGATCAGAGACGTGGTAATTGAGGAACTCGTTCGGAAACATTAATATTGTCTAGGAAATAGAAAATCGTCTGAAAACTGTGAATTATTCCAGGAGTTTAAGTGTAGAAATTTACGATGTCTCCGTACGAAACGACGAACGAGTCGACGTGGGATAGATTGGGCCAAGAGATAATTGGGGTCAGGGGTAGTCAGAAATTTTTTTAAACCAGGAAAAGTCAAGTAGGTTGTTAATATTATTGCCCTGACTAATACTGTAAACAATCCTATTGCATTACGTGTTATTAAACTTTTATTTAAATAATTAATTTAGGTATTTATTGAAAACGAAGCTTTGAGTCATTCAAATATAAATAAATAGCTAATAAGTTTCTCCAATTTAGGCATGTTCAAAACCAATGAATGGGGTAGGATTTTTTAATAATTTCAAATACTAAATTTGTACATCTATATATATATAATAATTTTTAAAACATATATAGGCATGGAATATGTGAAATATTTAAAAGCAATATTAATACTATATGCAGCATTATTTAATACCCTCATATATACATTTCAAAATTCGACCTACTCGTTGCCAAGGAACAGTTAGAAACTTCTTTTTAAAGTTTTTAACATGTTTTTCAGTTGACTTTCATCAATATTAGTTATGATTTAAAACCGTATACATTTCTTCCGACTCACATATTGGCACTAAATTAGAAACTGTCGCTCTCAGTAAAAATAAAAGTGGAAAGAAACTTTAAACTCAATAGTGTGTTTTATATTAAAATAATAATAAAATTAAAGGAGATATATTTGTTACTTTTTTATACATATATTTATTACATTTGTGTATACATTCATTACTTTTATATATAAATTTATTTCTTTTAATATACATTTATTAATTTTTTTATAAATCATATTATTAATGCTTTTATAAATTATTTTTATCTATTATATTTTATATAAATTACTTTTTTTAAATTTTATATTCATTATCTGTATTTGAAGGTATACATACAGTTGTATCCTTACAGATAATTGTTGAGTTTTTTTCAAGATTTTAATTAAATAGCACCTATGTGCGAAAAATCGAGCTTTAGATTTTATTTTTAAAAAATTATTATTCATATTTTATATTTTAATTTTATTCTATGTTTGTTAAAGAGGGGAGATGGAAAGATGTATTGGTTTAAGGGAGAAAGTATAGAAAAAAAAGGATTATAAAAAATAAACTATATAAAGAAATAAAGAAAAGAAGAAAATGATAAAAAAATAAAAATGTTGTTATATTTGTTACTATTATGTATTATAAATTTACTGTACTATACCTATATTTTGTCATATTATTATATGTTTATTATATATGACTAGGAATAAGTATGCTGTGTATTGGGTTCCTCAATACACAGCATACTTATTGTGTTGGGTTGAGAAGCACAACGTTTTTGAATTAACGTTTTCTTTCTTAAGTTTCGGTTCTGGAAAATGACAATCCTAGAAAGAAAAGTGATAATCCTAGAAGAAAAACACACACCAATTCTAGGGAAGTTTATGAATTTTCTAAAGCGTCGATAGGGGATTAAATGGGTAATATCAATTGATGTTTTGAAGATTTTTTTTTTACTCATCCTTATTTAAGTACTAAATTAAATAAAAATAAGAAATATGGAGTGAAATATTTAAATACATGTAAATTGATATTGATTTAAATTGACCCTAAAACTTAAATGGAGTATGTACATGCGATATCTTTGTTAGTAAAAAATTGAATTTACATGAAAAACCTAGCCCTATATACCAAAGATCAAATAAAAATAAAAATAGCTTGAAAATTCATACTAAATAGAGGTAGTAAATCACTCAAAAACAGTTGAACGTATAGGAAGGGTATCTGGACCCATTTGTCACTGTCCTTGGACTCCAGTGGGAAAGACATGGATGAATCTGTCATCCAATTGGACCATCACAGCACCGTTAAAACGACGTAAAATGGTTTAAAAATAAAAATTCTGTCTGAGTAAGTAATTGAGTTAGAGGTATAAAAGATCATACTATAATGTTTCTGAGGTACTAAATCTAAGGTAATAAGAAGCAATCAAATTTTGTAGGAAAAAAAGTCAAAATTTAAGAACAAAAAATGAAAATATTTAAAATTCCTTTTCGGCATCGTCACCTATCTTTTTGGAGGTACTGAATAGAATGGAATAAGAATTAGCTCATTCAAAAAGTCAAGAGTCAAAATTTGAGGTCGCAAAGCCATAATAATGAGGACACAAATTAAGATTGTTCATTAACTTTTATGTACAAACTAATTACATATCCTATTATGAAATTTTTTTTTCTATTAATAATTCATGAGAGATATATGTTGACAAAAATGCAGAGGAACAATCTAAGGTAAATGAACAGATGGGTTAGTGAAATTTCTAACAGTGTATGGTGCAATTAGTTGTTGATAATAATTAAAGTAAAATAATGACCAATTTGCATTAAAAAATTAAAAGATGGGCCGAAAACCTAAAACGTCCAGGTGTTGACTTTCGAATAGTAAACATTTTTTTTAATAAAATATTTATAAGGAACATAATCACATAGATGATTAATAAAAATGAATTTAATTAACACTATAGACTGGGAAAAGCATGCTAGCCGGCCAGGGTGTTGTGGACTCTTTGAGGAATTAGTGATATTAAGATATTATGACTCAACCCAAGGAAAGTTAAATAAATTATACATCTGGGAGTATAAATATTCATACAATCGGCACTTTTCTCCAGAATCGTATATAAGGAACAGAATAATACCAAAAATAATACGGAAATGAATTGTGAAAATAAAATAAATTCGAATAGAATCATTGAACAAAATGATTTATGCCACCCATGGCCAGCTACTCGAAAATAACTGTCTTCTGAACGCGTATTCAAATCAAGTGAATAAACCCATACACTCCAAACCAGAGTAAGTTCCTGGTTTTAAGGAAGATTTGTACATACATTCATTTTTCACACGAACAGCGTTTGGTAACCATTTTTTCAGGAATAGAAATAGGAAAATAATGAGCTCGTGTATTTTTGTACTAACATCCATTAAATATTATTTATTAGTAGGAACTCCTTTGTAGCAATAGTAAGTACATAATAAAACCAGTATTTTTTATGTGCATTCCGGATTTCTACATAAAAGATAAGGTGAACTGGGTAATTATATCGTAAAAATACATAAGGTGACTTTAACCCTCATTTTAAAAAAATAACTTTAGCTATACTTCTCTTTGTTCCAATGATTTGATAAGACCCATACAGTTAAACAATGATAAGCTGTTCAGTAAGTATTTATAGTTATTCTTACCTGAATTTTATTTTTGTTTTGAAACAACCTCCATGGTACACATTTTCTCAGTCAATTAGGGCTGACGTGTTAATTGCCATTTAGTTCTCATAATATCTAAAGCATTTTTATAGGTAAATTAAATGAAAAATTGTTTATTATTCAAGGGCTAGGTCCCTTTAGAGGTATTTATATTAGGAAATTTTTATTTTACAATAACATATATAAGCCAAAAACTGTTTGACCATACTTAACTATAGCTTATATTAAAATTGTATATAAATAATTTTAGATACAGAGAAAAAAACTATAATAAATTACAAAACTAACTGACTAAATACCCAAAACACAAAGGTAGTTACAAATTATCTGTACTATTACAATATTGGATTAGATTGATGAATTAAAAGGTAGTTGAATTGAAGGGTTTTAAACGAGGGAAGGGTTGGTACGTTATGTATGTTAGAGGGAATGGAGTTCCAGTGATATGCAGCTCGGGTAAAAAATTATTTATCAAACGCAACAGTTCGGTGAGGTGGAGGGTAGGTGTTAAATAAATGGGCCTGGTAGTACAGGATCGGACTGAAAATTTGAATTACAGGATTTCTAGGACATAGGAGGGGCGGTGAGTACTAATTACTTGGAATAGAAAAGAAGCTAGGAAACACAGGCATCGGAAGGATGGATAGAGCGACATCAGCTCAGTGTAATACTGGATTATGTGCGGTGATCCAGAAAACGAATCAATAGGTTAGTAAATATTTGTTTTATTTTATTGTATAATATTTATTGAAGAGAATTAATACAATCTGCCAAAAATTAGAGACATTAACTATAAGTATTCAAATATCCATTCATACAATATGTACGGAAATAAAAGAACAAACTAAATTAAAATGATAACCACAGTACTCACCAAATTAAAAATATAAATTAAAAATAATCTTAATAAAGATTAAGATATTATCTTAATAAAGATATATGAAAAATAAAAGAAAATACTACCATGATTTTTATAAATAAAAATAT
>NW_027114872.1:682519-685435 GCF_000696795.3 Halyomorpha halys
AAAGAAAATTAAATTTAAGTAAGAATAAAATAAATACACATTCGCACCTATATAAAATATTTACATTGTGAAGGGGAACTCCTAGCCACTCCGATGTGGAAGGCAAAGCAGGGCTCCAAGAGATCCTAGTACTTCTCTTCCAGCCTCGTCACTGGTACTAATGGACAATGGAGACAGTGAGAGGGAGGTAAATATTAAAAATGGTAAATATATGAAAAAAAAAATTTTTTCCTCAATTTTCCAAGTATACAAAAGAGATTATTTTTCCAATGAATAATAATCTTTTTTTTTTTAAATTTCTGATTAGATTAATGATGACTAAAGTAAAAAAAAAGAACCTATGGGACAAATATATAGTTACTTATTTATACTCCTTTATTCGACTCAACAAAAACCAAAGAGCATTTCTGAACCAATGCGAAATAAAAATACATTATAAAACAAAGGCAATCACAAAAATAATTGACAGTACTTATTATGAGGTTAGAGTAAAGCATTCAAGTCGTCCGAATGTGTACGCCCAGCTCTGCAATAAAAATTATGGGAGTGCTCTCGCTCGTAAGCTGAATGGAAATTCTTACAAAGAGATAGAGTAAGGTTCCTGTGAGGCACGCAAAGTTTCAACCATTGCCCTTGATTATAGTTATCAAAAGCTGAGAACATCACAGAAAATAATTTCATTGTTTCAATACGAATGGTATCGTAAAACTACTGCCTCTATGATGATTAACGTTATAAACTACTTTATAGTACAATAAACTAGTTTTAATTTCAATGCTAACAGACATCAGTACGTCTAACGTTTCTTGAGATACAGTTTTTCATAAATCCAACAACGATAAATCAATATTTTGTGAATTTATTTTAGCAAATATCATGAAAACTACTCCTGGAAAGATAAACGTAAAAGACTATATTATATCACTTTAAACTAGCTTTAATTAAATTGAAACTACTGATTTTTCAATACATTTTATAACATTGTACACCTCAAAATATATTGAACCTAAATAGCTTTTTAGGGCTCATATGTTAGGAAATTTACTCTTCTTTATAGGAGGTAATCGGTTTTTAGTGTTAAGGATAGTTTTAAAATTTTTTTTTTTTTAAGTTTTTAAAAAGTCACCATTTTTTATTCCCCCTGACTATACTTGGTAGACTCATACATTTTTACAAGTAACTATACATATTCTTCATCAGAGTAATTAGGTTCTCGGACTATTAGGAAGGCACTCTTCAGCAATAAAAACAGTAATAGATGAAATAGCTGACTATAATTAATTGATATGATCAATTGAAGTTAATTTTAAATATCATTTAGCAACGGCTATTATGATATTATTTCTAAGTTATTATGGGTTCAGGAAATATTGGATAAATATTTCAGTTAAATTAACGCATTAATAACAAACCCTGAACTTCTCAACGCATTGATATCCATTTTTTTCCTCTCGGCCTAGCGTTAGTACTCGGAATTAACATTAACAGCTTGGAATATTACATAATAAGTTCCTGGTAATGATTCTGCGCAAATTCCGTCTAGTTATAATTGAAATGGACTTCTTTAATTGCTTTAAAAACCTTGCTGTTAAAGCCTAATGCAGGCCTGACAGGCTTGTCCATCTCAGACGATTACAGTAGTTCTTGGTGAGATCTTTTAAGCCGCAATTTTCTTTGGCCTTTTGATACATTATCGTTGAATGCAATCGTATTAAATTATGTAGGTGTTATATTTAAGACAACATTCGCATTTCGAAGCTGCAGATTGATGAATTTAACTCCTTACTATCTCATGTCCATGTCCGATCTTTGCCGAAAACATCGGTTATAATAGGAAGAAAGAAATTAGTGAACTGTTCACTATTATTGTCATTACCACACCCAAGGTGATTCATGGATAGCTTCAGCATAATAAACTGAGATTTATTAATAATCGGTCTTCAGACGGGCAGTGATTTATTTTTTTCTAAATTTAAACTAAAGAAATTTAATGTTGTCCCAGTTTAAAAATAAATAATTATTCCAATCGGTTGAAAATAGTATAGTAGAAATGAGAGAAATTTTTATTATTCTATAATTGCCTTACTTAAAAATGCATTTGGGTGATACGTAAGAAACGATTCATTCGTACTATTTGTATTGACAAAATAAAAAAACAATACCATTCGAGCGCAATTGAAATAAAAAGTTTAAATCTTAATATTTAGAGGGCATATTAGTAATGGTATAATTAAAGAAACAAGTCTGAAAAGTGGGCCCATTGGTTCTTTTTATCTAGACTTGAAGGGCACCCATGTGTCAGCCCATACTTATAAATATAATACAGCTTTAAGTGGACCAAAGACAAAAACATTTTGTTTGACCAAATTAGAAATAAAATCATAGTTTTCAAGCCCATTTCTTAATGTTCAAGTAGTTATAAAATAATTTAATGATTTAAAAAAAAAATATTTCGGTATGAGTCAGCTGTTATTTCGATGTCAGCTGACTGAGGGGATCAGCTGATCGAGAGGATATAAGCGATGTAACGAACACAATAAAGTTAGTGTTTTACAGCAGTTCAAGCGAGTTAGATCTTATTCCTTCTTCTCTTTCTTGACATTTTCCTTTCGCCAATACTTAACTGGTGCCGAAACCCGGGAACGAACCAGGGACCTTTAGATCCAGGGACCGACTAATAAGCCGAATAGAAGCAAAGTCTATCGAAAGTCTACTCGTTAGTGAAGATGCGGAGGCTTTAAAAGCAGCGGTCGTCTGCAGAGTCAAGAGGAGCATCCTAAATCAAATTCAGGCTGAAGAAGAGACCCACTAGAGAGTTATCAAGGAAAGATTAAAGAAGGCGTTTGGAGGAGGACG
Source organism: Halyomorpha halys (assembly GCF_000696795.3). Lineage (NCBI taxonomy): Eukaryota > Metazoa > Arthropoda > Insecta > Hemiptera > Pentatomidae > Halyomorpha > Halyomorpha halys. Next base: position 685,376 of record NW_027114872.1, read on the forward strand.
GTGGGCCCCAGAGGAAGACATATTCATGATGATCCGAGAGACAAAGAAACCGAAACAGTC
>NW_027114872.1:690528-718080 GCF_000696795.3 Halyomorpha halys
TATATATATACATATATATAAATCTGTAATGCTACAATCCATGAAGGATGAGGCGTGCAAAACTTTCTAAGGGAGTAATGTTACAAGACCAACGGTTGTGCATGGAGGTGATTCGGTCAGAATCATGATCTACCACCAGTTCATTCTCTATTTAAAAGTGTAATCACTTATTAAGGCTGTGTGGACCCCGGACGGTTACTGAACTGTGTTGACTCACGGTTACAGTAACAGAATAAATAATTATCCGTCACAGCTGGATACCAACTCGGTACCTTGGAGTTAGTAGCACAGAAATACCTTACCACTGAACGACGCCGCTCCCCATACACATATTTATTTGTAACTCTTCACTACGTGTATTTCACCATTTTGCTTATTGGTGAAAATGGATCATCAAACAAATAAGCAAAAGAGAGAGCAGAGGCTGAGAAATTCTCTGTTATTTAATTAATTATAATAAAATCAAATAAATTGAAAATTATTATTTGAACTATCATCAACATCAAGGAAAGGACCTAAAAATCAGGAATTTTTCCGATGTGGAAGCAATGCTGTACAACTTCAAATGGAATTGATCTTACTGTAATGAAACTAGGCGTAATATAAAGTTTAGACATACTTCAAGCCCTACCACATAAGAAAATATAAAATATTAATTGAAAATACAAAGATAGCTGTGCATCAAAAACACTTAAATCCATTAACATTTACAATATAAAATAGCAGAGCATTGCATAGCTGTTTCAGAGTTTCCTAGCTCGTTATTTATCAACGAGTTTATTTATTACCTTGCGCTCCTATAAACATTTCCTGCATCTATAACACCGTCATTTACGTGTACAATAATCATAAAAATAAAAAATGTCCTATAGTCAATACGCTTATGAGGGTACCTTCCAATTCCGGTATCTTCGGCAATGAAAAAGCAGACCGCCCAGCTGTAGTGCCAGAGAAAGTAATTAGCAAACTTGTTATAACCAGTTCCGGATTACCCATATAGGCCAGTGGTTGGCAAACATTAGAATCTAAGAGCCAATTTCGCCATAAAAGGCACAAGGTAAAGTATAAATTTATATTTTTATAAATAATATTTTATAAATTATATGTAATATGTACATATATGTAAATGATTTTTCATCAATAATTTACATGTAAGCATTATGCACTTTAACAAGCAAAAACTGCTTGCTTACATTCCTGAAGAATATTTTATAATAACATGTTGGATAAATATTGATTTTGAATTTAAACATTATTCCAAGTTTTCATCCCTTTTTTGGTTTCTCAATTTATTTTTAACTAGATTTCCATTGGAAAAAATATTAATAACACGAAATGCATATGCAATCAATCAGTGGCAGATCAAGAGCTGACTGAGGCTGCAGCCCCGAGTGGCAAGTTTTCAATACGAATACAATTTACCACAGTAAAGTTGTAAAGATTGGAAGTATGATACTCATACTACGCTGCTCTCGACAATATAAATTTATAACATCTTACTCTTGGGTTAAGTAAACTTTTGCAAATTGTCCTTAAGAGGAAATAATCTCTAAATCCGTCTCTTTCTCCAATTCACCTAAATCTGGTCTTTTAGTTATTAAACATAATATTGTTTGTATTTTGTAAATTTTACAGCTTTTAACATGTTAATTAAAAGAAAAATGCGTTTTTCTCCTCCTTTATTCTCAATTTCATTTAGATAACACGAAAATCTTTTTAATTCAGTTTTTATTTTGGTTATTATCTAGAAATATTACTTCCTCCCAAAATCATACCGGATATGCTTTGTTGTTTAATCTCGTATTGGAAAAGGCAGTCCGGCATTCAGGCTTGCGATGTCTTAATAAATAATAGAAACCAGGCCCCCCTTAACACTTTTTAGTTTCTATTTATAAAGGAAGCTCTGAACCCGTAGAAATAATGGTACCAAGGAATGGGCGTGATGATGTAGATCTTGTTCATTGTTGGGGTGGGTTGGTTCCAGAGCGCACACCACCGGGTTCGGTCAATATTTATTTTGCGATCACCTCGAGAAATGGATCTTGAGATTCCAACTCTGAGAAAATTTAAGTCCTCAATAGAGGACTGCTGAAAAAAAAAAGTTTATGAAGAAAAGTATGCAATGGCAGTGATCATCAGTGAGTAGAAGTACTGGGTATCAATATTAAAATTAAAAATAGCAAAAAAATATATATATTAAAGTCTTTGATAATATAACTCGATCCAGTTCAAATATAGAAGTCTGATTTGAATTTCAAATATTTCTTAATTAATAAATTAATAGTTCTATTACGCAACATCGCCTACACACCCGCAGCACACACCCCACAACATGTTTTTAAGGGGAAATCCTGATGACATGGTAGTTTTATGAAAATAAACCACACAAATCTAGTTCAAATTCTGGAATAGTTCTATCCAATGCAGTTTCTCTAATTTTGAAGACTGCAAATTTTTCCGAATGATAATGTTGGGTTGGATAAAATAATATTAAACTGTAGAAATAATTTTACTCAAACAATTTACTTCTGCAAGCCACATTTATTAAAAACATTATCGCTGTTTGCTGCGATTTAGAGCTAGTCAGAGTTAAGTTAGAGCCGCGAATCCCAGCTCGAATATAGCTCTCGAACCTATACTCACACCTTAGAAAATGTAAACAATAACATAACTATTCATAATGTTTTGTTAACTACATTTCTCTCTTTTATATATTTTTTAAAACGTCATATTTTCTACAACTTTCTATGTATAATGTCATTTTTTATAACATAACTTTAATCATATCTTAAAATAATTGTATCTTGTTCTCATTTATCCCTAATGAAGCCCAGCAAATTTTAGCTAAACTGATATTTTTGTACCTTTTCCTACCTCTACCCGGACGATCCTCCTACAATCAACATTATCAACAATGAACGTGAATTTTAAACTCTAGTTTGGAAAACTAAACACTCGATTATATGTTTTTAACATAAAATTCACACACCACAAACCAATTCTTTAGAATTCATTGGAAATTAAAATTCTAGAGATTTAATTGTGAAACAGAATATAAAAAGGTCTTTAAAACAAAGTCGCTGATGCCTTACAGCAAATAGAAAAAATTAACAGAATTCATTGATCCTGATGCGATTATTGATGATTTAATTGAACTGTTTAACCGTGAAAATGGAACATAAAAAATTAATTCCATATTGTAACCTTAGGAAAATAAAATTTTAGATTAAACAGCTTCGAATTCCTCTCGTATCCAATCCTTACAATCCAAAATCCTTCATAAAATCCTCAATGCTCCTTATTTTGTTACAAATAAAACCATCCATAAAGACCTAAATGTTCCTTATGTAACCGAACATTCATTCCATTATAAACTCCCTAACCACCCAAACCCACTAGTTTCTAACCTTGCTTCCTCTTCCAGTCCTGGCAATCCTCCGAGGCACCTGAAAAAAAGATGGCCTCGTGATCTTATATTGTAAAATGTTTTTAGACTTCTACTACTGAGTAGTTTCTCTACATGCTGTATCATATCATTATCATGTCAGTATGATCAAATTTACTATTTGTATTTTTTATACAGTTGTAAATATCAATAATTAAAAAAAAAAAAAGATTCAACAGTAAAGAATATGAATTTAATTGAGCAAAACTTAAGTACGGCCTACTTGCGTATGATTCACACCAATTTCACCACTAAATTTATTATTGGAAGATTATTGATTGACCGTGTGTAAAGATGAAAGGAATATGGTCCGGGTGCGGTCAAAAAAACTCAAATAGTAGATAATTATACTATTTTATTGAGCCAACGTTTCGCCCCACGTTGCAGGGCTTCGTTAGGGCTGTTTTGAAGGCAGTCAAAACAAAAATGTAAAGATGAAAGGAATATGTTCACATTTAAATGTATTATTGGAGTTGGAATTCAAGGGGGAAAACTGGAGATGATCATTATTGCCCTTGTAACTAAAAGTAGAAAAATTAGTCATTAACTGTTTGTATCGAATGTAAAAGACGATAATTGCTGATGATAAGTGATTGAGGATGATAATTGGTAATGATTAATACTGATTATAATAAGATAATTCATGTTAATAGAAAAGTTACGATAATTATTCAATGACAATACACAATTCAGACTCATGCCAGGTTAAACAATCTTATATATTTTATACCCTCATAAATTAATGGTGTTGGTAAGACCGGCAAAAGCGTGTACAAATGATCCTAAATGCAGAGTCGTGATACCAGGAGAAGTACCTTTGAAGTCAGAAGAGGTCTGAGATAAGGAGATGGACTCTCACCAATGCAGTTCAACCAAGCACTAGAAAAATTGATTAGAACATCACGTGAAAATGGTGAAGTGCACGTTGAAATGAAACAAAGTCCAGGCGTATGCGGACGACATTGATGTCCTAAGAAATAACCAAAATTACGTGGAAAGGCTTACAAGGAATATGAATCGAAGCGTAGAAAATCGGCTTACAAGTAAGAAAGTTAAAACAAAATATATGATTGTAAGCCGAAAAATTCACTCTAAGAGATGGTCTACACGGACATCTAATCGTTTCCAAAAGGAGAAAGTTTCAAATACCTCGGCTCCACAATAACATCAATAAATGATCAACGGACTGAGATAGACCAGTGTATAACAAAAGCGAAGCTTTTTAGCTTTTTTAGCTTTTGAGGCTAGAGCCTTCTTCTCTCAGTCAAGAATACTGTAATCCTGAAAAATCTCCAAAAATCTGAAATTCACTGAGGTGGATCTCTCCTAATTATTACATGGTCATGGGTCAAACAGCAATGTTCAATTCTGAGGCATGCAGTGGCCAGCTCCTTTCCTCTTTTGTATGGAAGATAAGCACCAGTAACTTACATTTGGTTTTATGATTTTGAGTTTGTTATTTTCAAATGGAATCCAATTTCGGTCCCATTAATTTAAGATTGGTCGAAACATATCTGATGGAGGTGTTAAATTTTCCAATGAGAGGGTTTCTGTTACGACTACGTCTACTTTCTTGTTTCCAGGAAATCTAGAATGACTGAGAACACAGAGAATCTCGTGTGTGTGCTGAATTTCTGCGTGATGGTGTAATGGATTTCTTGAAGAAGAGGGTTGTCTGACAAAATTTGGAAAAGAGGTCTGAGGGCACTTAGATAATAAGAGAAATCTATTACTGATTAATCTATTGACGGCTCAACAAGTTGGACTGCTTGAATTGCCGTCAGTTCACTTGTGAAGACACCATTCAGCACACAATAGCCGATGTAGACTGCACATTATATCGAGCCATCCGTCTATATAAACCTATTGTGCTAATATTTATTGAGTTCTGAAGAAAAGTTTGTACGCCGTTATCTCGTATATCGTGAAAGTTGATGGTTTCTAACATGTTTTTAATTAACTAGTTTGTTATATCTTGTCTTTGTGGTCCCCAGAAGGTATTGTGAGAACTGAGATCTCCTAATGAGAGGCAATTGGGAACAAAGAGACTCTAAGTGATCTGGTATTAGTGGCACTTGTTATGGGAGGTAAACGTTTGAAACTGTCGCCCAGGATTCTGACAGCAACAGCTTGTAAATTTATCTGTATAGTATTAGGGTTAAATAATAAACGTGGGACACCATTGCATCACTACTATTTCTAAATTTTAACCAATCGAAATAATTTCAAGACATTTAGATATAGACAAACCCATTGTACTAGATTTTAATAACCGAATTGTAAATGATTATTTCACAAAATATAAAGAAAGAGTCAAAGTTTTACAATAACAAATTAATCGTCAGAAAGATATTTCAATAGGTTAAATAAAAATCGCAAAGAAATGCCCATAAAGGTATATGTAGCAAATAGACAAAAATAATCAAAAATCAAAAAGGAAAAAAGAAAAATTAAACCGTTCTTTAAAATCTATATTCAGAAAATTACAAAGTTTCTTGACGACTCTCAAGCAGGCACAAGTAGGTTAGGTTTTTTTTTTGGAAACGATGCAACGAGCGAGCGCACTTATCTCAATATGTATGATAATGGTTAGGAAAATAAATTCAATGTTAATTATAAAAAACGAAAATATTTACCTCTACAACCTATAAAGGGTTAAGGATTCAATACTTTGCAACAAAGTACTGTTTCATGAGGTGATCTGTACAAGATCACGCTCAACCACCAGATCATTTCCCAATTAAGGGTATCCCTCTTTAAAGAGGCTGAATGTATCCCGAACCCACAAGGTTAACTCACTGCTCCAGTAAGGAAACAAATAATTATCATTCCCAGACGTATTCCGACCCAGGACCGGGAGTTAGTTGCACAGCGCCTTACTCACTGAGCTGCACCGCTCCCCTTAATGTTAATCCATTAATTATCACTCGGATAATTTAATTAAAATTAATTTGGAATTAAGATTTTATTTAGAATAAATGATTGTTTTCAATTTTCCAATGTTATAAAAAGATTACTTTACATCACAAGTGCGCTGTAGTTTAAGAATAATAATGTCTTACAATCTATTTAATACGATAAAATATATAATATCAATAAACTTATTATAATACTTGTATATATTTATTTGTATGACTATTTTCAAAAAAAATTATAACATTAATTAATATATTTTTAATAATATTAATTAATATATTTGTATAAATATCATAACACGAGTTAATATATATATTTTTAAAAAAATAGTATAACATTAATTAATTTTTCCATGAATAATATTACATCGTTTAATATTTTATCAAAATAATACAACTAGTGTGACTTACTTAATTCAATTTTATGATTAATTTCGTCATATGCTAGAAAATTTATAATTGGTGTAATTTTTTTCTAGAATATTAAAAATGTTGTAAAAACATAATTAACACCATAGTTGACTAATAGCGTAATATTTACTGTATTAAGCATCATCCTACAAGACATTATATCTTTTGTGCCACTTCCAATGTTTGAAGAAGTTGTTTAATTTATAACCCACACCATCAATTGTTAAGGGTGAAATTATAAGAATAATCCCTAGTTTCAAATAAATCTTAATCACTAATAACGAATCAAAATGTTTAATATCTTAATATGTCAAGAGAAACATAATTTATCACATCCATACAAGGATTAATTATATCAATAAGGAACAAGGATCATCATAATGATGCTTGTTCTTGTATCAAAGAAATTTTACATAATTCATCAAGTTCCCTACATACACGTTTAAATCAAGTAGAAAACCACATGGGAGTGGTCCCAGATAGATCCTATATCCTCATAACTTTTACCTATATCCCAAATGTTCTTAAAGAACACGATGCAATAAATTATAAATTCACGCCGTTTTCTAGTTTCAGGCGATTTTTAAATATTGCTCGATTTAACTATTTTAAGTCCCTTCCTCCCGTTCATATCAAAAAGTGATACAGGACCGTCACTCCCTGGGGGTGAGTCCGGCCGAGAATTGTGTTTTTTGTGTTATGATCTCTTGTGAGATTGTGACATATCGTACATCGACCAACTACTCGCTATAAATGTCTGTTTCGTACTCCAGATAAGTAACACTATTACGGAGGGCTAGAATCCTACCACCTTCAGCGGACCCTGTAACTCAACTTATACTGCCATACGGCAAACAAAGTCAGTATGTAATTTGTATATATACTCTGTATTATCATATATTTGTAATTGTAATTATATATCAATAAAGAGGATTAAAAAAAAAAAAAAAAAAAAAAAAAAAAAAAAAAAAAAAAAAAAAAAAGGGCTAGAATCCTAGAGTGAGCTTCAGGCAAACACTTGTCATCACTGACGACACCGCCTTCAACCGGCAATCTATCTTACAATGCCATACTGGCAAAACAAGATGCTTTCAATCGCCGGCATAAGTACATATATTTCCTTTTGTATATATTGTAATTTGTTTTAGGAGGTAGGGGGGAAAAAAAGGGCTAGAGTCCACTTGTAGAGAGGACCCTTCCCGCTCGTGACAATGCAGACGGCGAGTAAGCGCCACAGTGTTTCCTTGCACACAGCGGATCCCACACTACCTTAAAATACCCTTCAGGCAAAGAAAGGACATCTATGTTTATTATATATACATGTTCCTATTATTGTATTATGTATAGTTTTGTTTGAAGTAATAAAATTAATAGAAGGGTGAGAAAAAAAAGGGCTGGAGTGGCGGGTTTCGTCGCTCACTAATATACAGGTCTTCATGGTTTTCTCACGTTATTTAGGCAACAATCACAATATTATAAGCCTCACGACTTGTAAAATAACTCGAGAAACTAAAATCTTAATTTCATGAATTAAAATGCTCATTTTTCATTCATCAAGGAGCTATATCGTAGTTTACATCTTACACATTTTTTACACCTTTCTCACCATTTCTCATTATTGTTATCAAGTTCTAAGAAATCTTGGCCGAAGCATAAGAACAGTACTGTTAATAAATAGTCTTCCTAGAAGAAGTCTTCTATGCCTTTATAAACTATTAGAATTTTTGTCATTTGTTAGCAGTCTTACTGTGAAACCTGTCTTCACGCTAGACCCTATACCTGATAACTTCCTTTTAGACTTTAAAGTTAATTATGTTTTATAAATGTAAATTAAACATTTTTTTTATGTTTTGGTTGTTTTGTTTTTAACTGTAACCCAACCCCTGTTGCTACAAACCAAGGTGCTCATGGTACAGCAGCAGGTTACCCATAGCTCTATAATTAGATCCTTAAGTGCCGATAGGGCAGTATCTTTCACACTGACCGCCATTCGGGTTCAAGAACATCGATCACTGTGACTTGATCTAGAGTGAGCAGGTGTACGATGACCTATATTACTTTCCCTAGAGCAGACCGTCCGTGAACAGAACGTGTGGGAGGCCACCGGACATACTAGAAGACTACAGCTCTACTCCCGATTAAAGCACACAGGTAGCAGAATCATTCCTACGTCTAGACAATAAAAGGTTGAACTACGGCTTCTGTATGGCTTTAACAAGAACGGGGCAAAATGTGGTCAACGTACTGCTCAATTACTAGCAATCATATTTTTATATATTTTATTTTATTTTTTTTGTATTTTGTTGCGCATTTATATGAATTACTGGCTTTGCACTCAGATTCTACAGCGACGGTAACAGTGATTGTGGCAGCTGTCACACTCACTGTCACCATCATGACATTTGATTTCGAGGCATTACTATCGTACTACAAGAATCTGTTTGATACTTGGTAGTATATATTTTATTATAACTATATGTCAATGCATAGACTCTATACTGCCATATGCAGACGCCTCGACAGTGGACTGTCATCACATGACCAACCTTATATATAACTAATAAATTTGTATGTTTCCAATTTTTAAGATCGCCTGATTCTTTTGGAACAATTTGACCTTAAAATACTGAAATTAAATCTGTTCCGCTGTTGCTTTGAAATATGCTTCAGATGAACTCCATAATCGATCTTAAATTCGATTTCTCAAGTTACTCTGTAATATCCTACGAGTGTTATCAAACAATTTGATTTAAAAATATTAAAATAATATTTCATTATATTCCGTAACCTTCTTAAATGATCGAGCACTCTTAGTGGCAGAGTTGCAGGTAAAATCAGCACATATAACCGTCCTGTAACCTACCACTAACATTCTCTTCGTTTGGTTTATCACTTTTTTATTTCTCTTACACGGTATATATGACTGAGTTAATATCGAATTTCGTCACTATATTGAATGTCTGAAGGTTATTTCGTTGTAATATTATTGACACCGTGTTCCTAAATATACTGCGTACATTAATATTGGCTTAATAATGATAATCACGTATGGTGGGCTTTATGTTAATGTGGTGTAGTGAAGGACTCTTACACAGTTGGTTTTTATAAATTATGATTATTCGTAGATGCTAATTATGTAAACCTAGCAATGGATTTTTTATATGAATTAGCCATTTAAAGTTTGATTAAGGCTAATATATTTTATATATTTCTAGAATTGTAGCTATTAGTTTCAGATATCTAGAAATTGAACTGTAGAAAGTTTTTCCCTTTAACAACCATAATTGATAATTGTTTTGTAAATAAAGCCATCAGGAAGTTCTAATAATTATATATAGTTTTATCTCATTTTCTTTAACGCAATTTCTTAGTTAATTTTCTTATGACTTTTTCACGTGTAGGTGAAAACTCGAAAGAAAGATTAAAAATATCTAATTTTTTACTTTATTTAATTGTCTAATTATTAATAGTTTTAAAACCTTCGGTTACGCGTTTCCGCGTTGAGTATTACAGAAACTAATGTTTAAAATTATTTGCAGATACATGTTCTATGAGATGGTTATACATATGCATCGAACTTCTGTACTAATTGTAACAATACAAGTTAAAATTAAATTAATATATTTCGACAGTGTTCTTTTATACGATTGGTCCCTGATATTGACACTTGAAATTAATGAGGGCATAACTCAAAAGACTGATCCATTATTACCTTGGAAATTCCTCGCCATGGAATCGAAACTGAGCTAGTGACGTTGGACTATTATTGAAATGTTTAGTGTTAATTGAGAATATACGGTAAGTAAGATTCATAGACATAAGGAAAGACCTTCAAATTCTGGAATAAAAATCGTGTGGTTGGCGGGAGACCGCTTCAGTGCCATTATCAGTTCAGAAGTAGCTCAACTCTCCTGAAGTGAGTACCATTATAATTTAATATATGTCTAAACTTATTCATTTTTTATAAATTTGAAAAATACATTTATATAATTATCTTCATATTAGTACAATGGGTTCTGATTTAAAAAAAAAAACAAAAAACATGTTACCGCTACAAGCTAATCATTAATTACAATTTTTTTAAATGTTGATTTAAATTTTATAAAAAAAAATTCCTGAAATGATCAATAATTAAGAACTGAAATTCACGAATTTTAAAATAGGAAAATTTGATATTACCATTTTATAACATTCTTTAAAACAATTGTTCTTGTTTTTGAAAATATTACAACTTAACATAACTAAAAAAATAAGAAAATATTGTAGCATATAAACAAAAATGAAGAAAAAAAAATTATAATAACAAAGTACAATATTCAGCAATAGAACAATATTTTGTACATACAATATTCATTTCAATACAATACTCATTTCACTAGTTTGGAGTTGGAGGGACTGATCTTTTGAGACAAATTTTTCAACTAGAATAATAAAATTGTAAAAAAATATAAAGAAAATATATTGTACATTACTTTTTTAAAATTTAAAACAGATATGTTACATTAGTGAATTAAATAAATATACACTTTAGGCAAAAATAACTACTCATTTCATATCAATTTAATGATTTTCCTCCTCAAATTTAATACTTGTGACTTAGCAATTATAGCGATGAGAGATGAACGTAATGAGGTTATTATACCAACTGAAAAATGAATTTATAATCATGCTATCGAATCAGTGAAACTTATGAGATTATTGACCACTGTATCATATCCCCAACACATCTAAAATGTCCCAAAAATTTAAAAGTAGAACAGGCTTCATAATTATTGTTGTTGAACAATGAAATTCAATCAATTCTTCATACTTAATGAAAATATCCACTTTCAGAGATCTTTGCTCATAAAATAGCCTCAGTTTTAGAGATAATTTGAACCAAAATCTGACTACTTACTCAAAAATAGTAAAGGATGGATCGACTAACGATATACTATCAATAAATGAATAGACTAAACGCACATTTTTTAGATAAAAAAAGCTATAGGATTTTATATGCTTAGGGTAAAGAAAACATTAATAAGAAACACTAATATAATTTGTTTTTCATGCCAGTCAGAACTTTTTTATTTTTTAAAATCCTATTTACCTAGTGTACATAGTGTATTCTCCCATGTTTTTGTAGCTAAAATTTTCTTTAAAAATCTTCTTATTGAATCTTTCCTCCTTCATCCTTTTCATGTGCAACATCAGCCTTCTAATTCTCATCTCGGTTTCCAGGTCTTTGATTTTTCTGTAGATCTCTTCCTTAGGTCTTAGCCTGTAACCTTCTTGTATTTTCCGGGCCCCATAGATTTTTCTTCAAGATTCTAATCTCTATTTTTAGCAGCTTTTCCAATTAAATTTTCTGGTTTTCTCTCGGATGCTCTCTTTCTTAGAACCGTTGTGATAAATTATTTCCCCCAAGTACTTAAATTTTCTGGTCACTTTTATTGTTCCATATTCAGTGTTTACTATTTTGTCCTTGAAATTTACTTTAGTAGTCATTAACTCTGTTTTTCCTATATTTGTAGGGCTGGTTTTTCTGTTATTATTTGAAGGGTATTTATTTCACTAATAGCCTCTTCCTCTGATTTTTCCAAAAGTGCGTGATCGCCGGAAATTGCCAAACAGCTCACTTTTACATGATTGTTTTTGTTCCCTACTATGGCTCCTGATTTTTTTTTTTTCCAGAATTCCTTCATGATTTTATCCAGGACTATGTTGACAAGTATTGGAGACAAGCCGTTGCCTTGTCTTAGACCTGTTTTTATCTGAAAAAGTTTGCTTATAAGAACCTGAAATTTCACTTTAGATTTTATATCTGTCAGAGTCAGTTTTAGCAGATTTATGGTTTTCTGGTCTTCTCCATATTCTTTCAGGATTTCCAGTAGCGTTTCCCTATCCACAGAATCGTAGGCCTTATTAAAGTCAACAAAGGAAACGTAAAGATTTTTCCTTCTGGTAGTGTAGTATTTTATGAGCAGTTTAAGGCTATTTGTGTGATCTATTTTTAATTCCAGTCTATTCAGCAGGACTTAAGTAAAGATCTTTTACGTAACTGATAGTAGTGAAATTCCTCTATAGTTATTAACATTGGTTTTAGCCCTTTTTATGTATTAAGAAGGTTTTCAGGTAATTTTATGATAAAATATCGATAATTTGAATATTTTGAAGGACGTGTGCGCGAATTTTCTTTCATTAATTAAAATCATTATTTGTCTCATTAAGTTTAAATAATAGTGATATAGCAAAATACATAACACCTTACTATCACATGTTAATTTACTAGTCTTTCTCTAGTTCTACTCTTGTTTAACTAACTCAGGAATTTCCAGTGGAATGGGGTACTTCTTTTGTGTATTGAGGTAGCATATCGGATTTGAAGACGAATTCATGCGTCATGAATGCGTAAATTGCCAAAAACTGAAAACTATTGTTTACAGTTTTTTGACGCGGTATTCGTAAGCGGTGCAAAGTATAGAACAAAATTGTAGTAAAAAGCAATGTCCTATAACAATGTGTCATCATAATTTGGGTTTCTTTGACCCACCGAGGAGACTAAACTGGCCATAATAACTTAATCATGATGATGGTTTCTAACGAGAAATAGAATTCTGAAACAATTTTAATACTTGAGATTTTTCGATTTTCAGCACTGTTTGCATGCAAACAGTTAAAATCCGTAAAAAAAATAACAAGAGCTTTCTGGCGAATTACACCTCTAGCAAGCTTACAAGCATCGGATAAAAAAAGTGCTCTGTATGAATTCATCTTAAAGTCTAGTCTACTATCAGAATATCTAAAATTTCCATTAGAAATTCCAGAGTTATGTGCGGTGGAGAAGAACTGAAGAGGGTTAGGAAATACTTTGGTGAGTTGGATGTTCGGTGGATACTCGTCAAAACAGTTATTTGGATATACTGAAAGTTTCTAAATTTCGGATTCAGCATCTCATTAAACGTTATAACGGTAGGTTTCAAGTTTCAGAATTATGATCCTTACGTTAATTGTCCAGTGAGAAAGATTGAGGAGATAACTTTTAATTATATTTTAAGGCTTTTGGGTGGTGACTCAATGATTTAGATCGGGACTAACTGTTGACGGTAGATGCTTTTTTTTATTTGACTTTCGGGTTTTATGTAAATTTTTAGTCACTAAAAGATAGGGGGAAGTTAATTTTATTTTTTTTCCTGTAACGCCACAAATGTCCATAAGTAAAAAAATAAACCAAAATACATGTCAAATCTATCAGATTAAAACAAAACTGAAAGACGTATAATATATCAGCGCTTTTCATATAGTAATGTCAAGGCGAAATCATATACACATCAAGTGCGCAAAATCGTCACCTTGAGAAAAGCGGCAAGGGTTTCAATCCCCCTCCCCTTCCCCTCTCCATTAAATCGAAAATCAAATTATGTGGAAAATTCTCAAATTTTCTAACTTGAAAACATACTTTAAACTACTAAAATTTTGATAAAAAATTTTCCTGACAGAGTTACTAAAACTTGAAACAAACACATCTGAAATTTGAATTTTATTTTGTTGAATTTAGATCGATACAATGGTATTTTTAAAATGAAAAAGATTGTTGTTAAATATCAACATATCTTTTTTTTAGCATAAAGTTATAAAATCCCAAAAAGTAGTGTAAATTAAAATACTTAATATCTTTGGGGAATTCGGCCAATATTGTTGTAGTCTCAGGCAGAGAGCTTAAAAATATTATGCCTACAACCCTGTTAGTAATGTATTTTATAAATATATTTATATCTTGTTCAATAAACTCCAATGTATTTTGACTCATGTTCTATTAATTTATAATACTGAAAGATGGCTGATGGGCCGTGTGTATTATTAATAAATAGAATATGGTCCGGGTGCGGTAAAAAAACTCAAACAGTGATAATTGTTTATTTTCTTCTTTTATATTCTGTTCATATTCCATTTATTACTACTACAACTGCTATATTTTTTCTAAATTTTTATTTATTTATAGTTTTCATTTATTTTTTTTATGTGTGTGTACCGGAAGTCCAAATAAAATAAATACAGGGAAAAATAAAGTAACATAGTTGTAAACAAAAATAAAGAAAGATAGATTATGGTATGTTGCTATAATGAAAAATAAAAAATTATCATATAATAATCACTTATGTTAATATTTATATTTTATAATAACTCTGTTAATTATTAATGTTTCAAATTGAAACAACCATTTATTAAGTCAGAAAAATGTCCCTTTTCGTTCAAAAAACGCTTCTATTAAGATGAAATTCTTTATGAACTTTTGTTCATCCGTCAATTCACTCCTGCAGTTTATAAATTAACACAAATTAAATATAAAATATATATTACAAGTATAAAAAAAGTATTAATAAATATTAATAGGACAATAATATATGCACCATTGACTTTAACTCATACCTAGTTACACTTCAGATTAAGAAGTTTTTTTTTATTATAATATATTCTGAACTAAATTCTATCACCATTTCTTATTGACATCTAAACTTTATTTTTAAAAACAGACTTTTGTGGTCTTCGCTGTTTATAATTTTTATGGTTTCCAATACTTGTAGTTGTTGCTAAGAATGACCCATTAAATTCATTTATGTTGGGCAAACTCTTATAAAATGAAACGTATCCCTTTGCGACCATCTGCATAATGTTTGTGTCTAACAA
This sequence comes from Halyomorpha halys, assembly GCF_000696795.3. Taxonomy (NCBI): domain Eukaryota; kingdom Metazoa; phylum Arthropoda; class Insecta; order Hemiptera; family Pentatomidae; genus Halyomorpha; species Halyomorpha halys. Next base: position 705,967 of record NW_027114872.1, read on the forward strand.
TATTTTGTTTTTATTCTTCATGAAAAGACAAAGCGATTGGATATAATAACTACTGAATGCATGTGGAGCAAAGCTGCAATAGGAAGAAATAAAAGTTGTCTAAAATTATATATATAATTTTATATATAACGCACTCACTCACGGTAGCCCCGGGATGGCTTCTAACACCAAGGACCCGAGTTCGAATCCGGCTGGGCAGAAAATTGTTTTCAGTTAGACTGTAGCCGTGAGTCAAAAAAAGTATATACATTTTTTTTTGCTCCGTATTGGCAAGAAACCTCAGACCGAAGTATAATATTTTTCTATCTAGTTCATCCAAAAAAGTTTAATTTAAATTGGTGATCCAACGTGCGAAGACTTCATCTAACAAGACTTTATTTATTACCTTGCAGTTGTTATAATATTGTAATATGTAGATGCGATTGGAGTAGCTATCTATGCATGTACATGATGTACATATATCATTAATTTTTTCCAACAATACTGTCATATTTTTGCTTACTACTTATACTTTTACTTTTTACTGCGATGAACTACATTATACGCAGAAAAAGTAAAAAACAAAAAAAAAAGTTACAGGGGTATTTAGACATAAATATTGTGCAGATAAGTGATCTTTGTACCCTTGGTGTGATGGTGACGTATCCTCAGGTAACTTAGTGCTGTATTCCCTTTTTATCCTGACCCAGCTGATGATTTATGGTAATGAATCTTTATCCTTAAAATATGTATGGTCGTATGTACTTTAAATATATACGTCTTATTATTAATAATGTACCTACTTTTGATAGGGTTGTAAATATCAATAAATTAATTTTTAAAAAGTAAAAATATTTTTTCAGTTATTTCGTAATATATGGTGAACTAATCAAAACTGAGGCAAAAAACATGTTTAAGTTACTTTTTTTGCCAATTTTGAATTTTCGTTCCTGATGATTTTTGTCTGATAACAAATGCACCTACATCAAATATTACATCAAAACCGATACAATTGGGATATATCAAAACCTAACAAAAATATTGGAATGGTGTGATGGTGGTTTGCTCTATGTTAATTTATTTATTTTTTGCTATCACATCACACCACTAAAATATTAGGAAAGTGGTTTAAAAAATCTACAACTTCATACTGAAAATTTACATAAAACGTGACTTGAAGCGCAGTCTAATGAAATAATAAAAGAGTCTCAGCTTTGATTTTTTTTCATGCATAGTTTTATCATTTATATCCCTCTTCTTTTAGAAATTTTTATCTGGGAACTTTTTCCTTTTTTAATATGAATTTTTAACCTAGCAGGAGTGCTCTACTTTATTTTATTTTTTTATATAAGTGGATGTGACGATGACAAAAATGAGAGTAATACTCAGTTTTACCGTTACTAGGAGCCCAAAGCAAAACTGAATTGAGTTTAGGTGAGGAAGTAAAAGGGGGAGTAACATAGAGAAGTGGCAATAACAAGATCAAAGAGTTAACGGAATGCAGACAAATGTATAAACAAAACAGATGAAATATTAGGAAAATATAGGCGTTTATTTCCCAACAGGAGCAAATTTCAACTCTACATCTCTAAAGCGTTAAAAACGACTAAAAGTTTAAAATTTCAACAGGGATTAAGTGAAATGTGATGAAACTGGAAAACTTTATATCTTCGTATGATAGGAACTAATGGCAGAAATAGTGACTGAGACTGAACTGGATTCGAAGTGAAATTGTGCCATATCTTGATGAAAATTGCAATATCTGACACATCACTCGAATATTAAGGAAAGAGGTTAAAATTTTGAAACCGGTACTCTTTATATTTCTATATGGTTAGGACTAATAACAAAAATTTGGTAACTGTGATTGTATTGGTATTGGATTGGATTGATTGAATTGTATGAAATTTAGCTAAAAATTTTAAGTAGCTGCGTTGATTGAACAGTGACACAACTAAAAAACAAATATTTTGCTGAACGTGTTCTAAAGATAGTGTAGTTTTACCACAGAGAGCAGCCTATCTCCTGTTTCTCTAATATTCCACCGGATAATAGATGTGCCGGTTTCAAACAGTACCCAATCCTTCTTGAACATTCTTGAACAATAACCATAAGCTTAGTAGTTTCTTTATTCTGAACACAGAGAAATTTTTCTTTGCAAAAGTTGGAAGCAATTTTTTTGTCGTAAGCACATTTTAATAAAGCTGACCAGCAAAAAAACTCAATTTATGATAAACCTATATCAGTGAGCAATATATTAACAGCAATTTCATTACTCATAAATTCTGACCAATTCATATATAGAGAAAAATTTAAAGAAGATAATTATTTTTTTCTAATTACTCCATCTCATACCATGCACTAATTTAAGATCATCATTTTTATGCTCTTTTATTTTTGTATTATTTCTCGATTTTGCTTTAAATTTTTAATAAGTTATAATATAAATACGACTTGGTTAATTCATGATGTTTTTTCTTAAAACCGGCACATCTTGAAAAATGAATAGAGTTCTGGAACAATTCATTTATTTAATAAATTTAGTTCAAAGAGACACAAATAATGTATCAAAAAAAAAAAGAATATAATAAAGTTTTACGTCGATATTTGAATAAATGCTTATTAAATATGTTTACATCCTTCTCCTGTAAAATTAGTATTATATTAGATGGACCAGTTTTCATGTAAAGCTGAATTATTTTTTTTAATTAATTCCATTTTATTTTAGTGAAAGATGAAATTTTTTAGTAAATATATAATATGAACCACTGCAAAAGTGAACTTCTAACATAACTTCCCACGGTTTTTGAATAAATAACACAATTTATGACTGAATTTTATACAATTTAAATTTGGAACCAGTTCAGTCTCAGTAAAGAATTTCTTGTCAATTGTTCCACATCACATTTTATATCTTACAGAGATATAAACTTTATCAGTTTCAAAATATTAACCACATTCCTCAACATAGAAAACGCTGCTGTCTTTTTGTGTAACCTACTAGTTGTATGATAATCTAGCTCATTATCTAAATAGGAATAAAGGAAAACCTGATGAATAATTCAGTACCCGCATATTGATAACAAGAATTCCTATTTACTTATGTTTTTATAATTCTTCAAGGTGGTAAAAATAAATAAATAGAAGTGAATTTCTAGTGTGATAATTTATTACTGAACTTGATACACACACACAAATAATGTTTAAATGACGTTTCCTTGAAATAGTGTGACATGAAATGTGTTACACAAAGATAAGTAGGAGTTTCCTATTATGGCTGAGGTGAAAAGTTCTAAGCAGACTGAGATCTGTGGGCGACACCTGTTCGAATCCGGCCTGGGAGTGGACTTTTTCATTTGGTAGCGGTCCCACGAAATGAAAAACTTGGCCCTCACCATGGTTAGAATAGGTTGATCAGCTCTAGATAACTCTCTTCCCTCCTCCCCCCCCCGTATGTCAAAAATGACTAGGAAGGGGGTCATTAAAAAAAATTCTTGTATATTCGGTTCTTATGTCTCGATTATGATGCATAAAGTATGGCATAGTTCAATTATCAGTTAAATAATTATTGCCCAGCAGTCGGTAATAAACATATACAAAAGTCCACTTTTCGTGATAGTGTTAATGTCGGTTAATAATTGTTCAAACGACAGTCGGCTAGACGTGAAATAAGAATTAAATGTGTAATATTCAATATTTTTCACTCTAGGGTTAAAGAAGAATTAAAAGAATTAAATGTGTAATATTCAATATTTTTCACTCTAGGGTTTATTTATATAATTTTTTTTTTTTCATATTTTCTGTTATAATACATTTTTTTCTCGTTGTTTAAGGAATTTTCTAGGACCTAAATTTCTTACATCATACTACTCTTCTATGATCAAACCGTCTTCTTCACTAATGCCATAGTTTACCGCCAACTTACTTTTACCTCATACTTCAGTTTTACTCTAGGTCTTTCTTTTTTTCTTCTTCCTTCAATTTCCCACTCCAAAGCTATCTTTAGCCATTTTTTAACTTGTACTAACCAAATCTTTTTTCTTCTATGGTTCAAGGCACGTTCTTTTCCACCTCCATCAGCTCTCGTACTCTTTTGACGTCTACCTTTTCTAGCCACTCTTCTTCAAAAATTCATCTAACAAACTTGTCTAGTTCTGGCTGTAATTACCCATTATCCGGATATATGGTTATAGATTTAAATACAGACTTGTATATTAGCTAACTTATTGTATACTATGACATGTTCTATGTTGGAATTTTGGGTGTCTGAATTTTTTTTTAATTTTCAATGAGGCAAGTCAGTCTTTTGAAGGTATTGTTAATTTTCAAAGTTTTTCTAGTTCTTGTTCAGCACATCAAACTATGGAATCTCACAACAGGATGTTTATTTTATTTATTTATTTATTTTTTTGTTGAGATTTTGATAGTATGCCAGATTTTAAGATGAATTTATATCAAGGACTGTTTTGATCCGAGGCGTCTTGAAGATCTTAAATAATAAAAACAGCAAAGGTATTAATTTATCGAGACGCCATCATTATGACAGCCATTTTATTTTCCTCGACCGGTCTATGGGACTCAATTAGCGATGACGGGTCCTTGTTGTTGAAATAAAGAGGAAATTGAATTCTGTTAAATGAAAAGGAAATCTATATCTATTGTCATAAGTAAATTATTAAAGGTAGCGTTTGTTATCTTACTAAAGAATTAATATGAACCTTCAATTTTTAACTGGAATGTCATCTTCAATGTCGCATACTGTATATTACTAATTAAATTTAAATTCAATAGTCCAAATATGCAAATATATGCGTTAATCACAAAAAATGCAAAATAAAACTTGGCTAATTGCGTCTGTGTTTACTGATTCGATCAACCGGTAATCAATGTGTTTATTTGTATTCCTAGGTTTTTCCTGAATTTTCCCTAAATTATTGTTCAATAATTCGTTCATATAGATGCTAATAAAATTATCAGATTTTACTGATCCCATTTGGAGCCCAAATTAAAGTGAGTACAACTCCACCTTTTACAGGAAAAAATTGTTTTTATTTTAAACTACAGCCCGATATTAAAATAAATTAAAAATATTACATTTTTATTTAATATAAACATAAAAGTCTAATAGAATAATGGGACTGAATTAAAACTTTAATGAAATATACATAAATATAAATATAATATATGTGGCCACAGGTAACTTGAAAAGTAAACAAATAAGAGGACCAGGGCCCTGTTTCATAATGAAAGCTAATAGTATTGGTTCAAAATACAAGTATAGAAACAACGTGGTAATTACATTAACTTAATTACTTAAGTAAAAGCTACTATTGTATAAGTCAGTGTAATTGTATTAAGTTAAATCGACAAGACTAAAAGTATTAGTTTGTACTTTATTATGAAACAGGAACCAGGTAATCCTAAACGTAGCTCAGTGTATGTAAGTCTTGGGCTCTTGTACTATAACATAGTAAGTCTGAACAATGTTTAGTTTTTGAATTATATCATTCATTATTTATTTAATGAAATATTATGGATGTATATATTTGGAATCCAATGTTATAGAAATTTTTTTATATATATATATATCAAGGGATCAGTATTAGATAATTGAACTAAGTGAAAGCTAATATATTTAAATAATATAATTTTTAATTGCAATGTAAATCCTGACGATGGGACAAAACGTCAAGGTTTTTACTATTATTGTTTAAGTTTTCAAGAGTATGAAATTTCACTAAGATTGTATTATTCTATTGGGAATATTCTCTTTGTACTTTGTCGTTCTGAATTAAATGGTGATATACGTTTGGTGGTAGGGGCAATGCGGAAGAAATATTTTTATGTACTGGCCATGGTAAAAAAAAAAATATATAAATAAATGAAAAAATTATATTTTGATAAATGTATAAATTTTTATAATGTTAAATATAAATTTTCTATGATTTTATTTTAAAATCTGCTTATAGGCAGACTCAGATAAATTAGTATGTAATTCAGAAATGTACAATGATATACGCATATATTTACCATTTTACTAAACAGGAAGGGTTACAAACTAAAAAAATGTTATTTTTACCCAATCAGACCTTTCTAAGCACAAATAAATCCCAACAGTTGTTAGCTACCTACTGTTGAGATTTATTTGTATAAACAGACAAGATAATTCAAGACCTCGGCTGCCGTATCTAATAAATTTACTTCAAACAAGACACAATCACTTAATGCCATTGGTATGTTACAGCTTTTCCTTATTTACACAAGCCTATAAATCTGTATTATTTATTGGTTCATGCGTCTATAAACAATAAAAATGCCAATATTAAATTTAAAGTACCTGGAATCAATTTAAGCACCGTCAGGACTGAAAATTTCTATTTACACTACAGAAGTAGTGCATCTACCATAAACAAACACTACAAATGTGTTCATATACCCTTCAGATTATTACTCAAATTTTACATTTTCATGTAAAATTATTTAATGGACTTGACCCTATCCCCTAATTCCATACTTATAGTACAAGAGCCTGGAAGAAAAAAAGGCAGTTTTTCACCTCAATTTTTTATTACTTTAATGAAAAAAATATATAATTACTAGTCAAAATTGATGAGTCTGCCAAGTATAGGTAGGAGAGTTTAAAAATGGCGGCTGTTTCAAAACGTTAAAAAAAATATATTTTTTATTCGGAGCTCTATATCTTTAAAACTACCAACAACACTAGAAAATCCAAGAGAACATCATTTAAAGTAGAGTCAATTTGCTAAACTTTAAGCCCTAATAATGCTATTTACGTTCAATATTATTCGAAATATATCGTTTTAAAAAGTAACGTTCATAAAAATGTACTGAAAGATTAGTAGTTAGTAAATTTATATTAAAATATCTATATCTCAAAAACCACTCGACGTACAAATTAACCATTAAACCATTAACACTCAAATTAAAGCTAGTTCAATTAATATTAAATACTATTAAGCATTTACTGACGTTTATCTTCGTAAGAGTAGTAGATTTCATGATATTCGCTAAAATACAATTATTTTTAATTGTTTGACAATAAGTTAGGTATGGACAATAAAAATATATCTCAGGGACCATTATTGATGTTTGAATGTCATTGGACAGAATCCTAAGTTGCTAGACTGTTCTCAGCCTAAAGACGGAGAGATAGTTCTCTCGAGCGTTAAATTAAATTTAAAAACCGCCGCCACCCATTAAGGGTCAGGGGTTCAGTACTTTGTAAAGAAGTACTTTTACTAGACAAACGGTTGTGCAAGGAGGTGATTTGGTCAGAATCACGCTCGACCGCCAGATATTTACCCAATTAAGGGTACACAATTTAAGAAGCTGGGTGGATCCCAGGAGGACTCCATCCTGTGGAGCGTTAGGATCTGGAAATATAAGGGTGAGACCTGCATAGCAAGGTGTTCAGCATAGTAGACATAGTTATAGAAACAATTAAACAGAACCCAACTTCAAAAGTATAACTGTTGAAACAGGTGTAAACTTTAATCGTTCCAGCATATCACTGAGTCCAGATCATCTCCTGATCCCCAAGCCCAATACCACAGTATCCTGGACAAGCAATCTTTACCATGTAAATAAGAGTATTATTTTTTTAAAGTTCATCCACTTGAACTAATTTTATTTCAATTCTACAACCTACAACACAGTACACTTTAGTTCAACTTTAAAACAACTAATACTTATACAAATGTACGTATTGGCCCAATTCGATCAACCTACCATACAGAGCGAGAACCCACGAGCTTACTTCGATGTTAGTTGAAAGATTCTAACGGATCTTTTTGGAAGTAACTGTAACTAGAGACTGTTAATAAGTACCAATCATTCATCTTTTAATGACAAAAACATGATAAATAAGAGGATAAATTAAAAAAAATTAGAGCTTGTTGAAAACCCTTTAGTATGCCATCTTAGATTTAGTATAATGATTTCAGGGATGAAGTGGAGGTTTGTTATTGTAGTCATACTCGCAGTGGTAGGATATTACATTTACAGCTTCACGATCCTCCCACCTCTGCCGCAACTTCATCTCAAGTATTGGGGCCCTGGTAATGAGAAGCCTGATGATCAGAGTATAAGACCCTTCAGGATAAAATTCCCCCAATCGGTAAATAGCATTGTATTGTATTGCATAGCACTTAGTCAGTATCACTTTTACTTTATATATATATATATATTTATTTTTTATTTTTTTCATTTCCAGGATATTATCCAGTTAAAGAACAGACTTAACAGCACAAGATCACCATCACCTCCACTGGAAAACACCAACTTCCAATATGGATTCAATACGTACTACATGAATGATTTATTGGACTTCTGGACAACTGAATACAATTGGACTGAGAGAGAAGCTCATTTGAATAAGTTTCCTCAGTACATAACAGAAATAGGAGGTTTGGGTCTGCATTTTGTACATGTAAAGCCTGATCCTTCTCAAGTCAAAGGTAATAAGTATTTACATTATACTAAAAACAATAATTGTACTAAAATTTTAAAAAAGCTTACATTTTACAGACAAAAAGGTTTTTCCACTTCTGGTGATCCACGGATGGCCTAGCATTCCCAGCGAATTCTTTCATTTGATTCCATTGCTGACCACACCACGCCCTAATGTAGATTTCTCGTTCGAGGTGGTCATTCCATCACTACCAGGCTTCGGGTTTTCCGAAGGCCCCTCCAAAAAAGGGCTAAACACAGCGGAAACAGCACTCATCCTGGACAAACTCATGGAAAGATTAGGATTTAAGAGCTATTATATCCATGGCGAGGACTGGGGTAGCATTATCGGTATGGCACAAGCGATCTTACGATCGGACAGGTGACTTTATTAGTATAAGAGTTGAATATAATCTTCTTACTAATTTCTATTTTGTAATTTACATTAGTCACACTTATATTAATTTACAATGTAGTAATAAATGAAGCCATTTTCAATCAACAAAATTATTTTAAATATATTTACAATTGTTCTGGAAATCTGTCTTCGTCTTCAGATCTATCCAGCATTACCATGGGGACATTACTAGGTACCTCTGGACTATCAAGTTGTTATTTATGTATTACTTTCGCTTCAGAAGAAGGTTTTATAGTATGGGAGATCATCTTCAGCAAGGCTGTTGGAGAGACTTCCCTTTAGCTACGCCCTTACTCATTGCATATTGTGGCAAATGCTTGGTACTCATTGTCATCCTCGGTAGCACGCACAGTGTACCTATGCTTGTAGTTTAATTCCGGCTCTACATTAGGAGGCCACCAAATTGTCCAACTCATAAGCTGGTGTCATTAACAGCTCCTTCACCCAGCAACCCACTAAAAAATAACACTCACAAGCCCGAACCTAGGATAGAATCTTATTGTCATGCTCTCTCCATGGCTTCTGAATCTCTTAGTAACTGCCTCTAATCCTCTACATTTCTCCCTGAGGTAGCGTCTCATAAGGGTTCATATCCCAGCTGTTAGAGGAACACGGCTGATAAACATTAACAAAACCCTGATATGATAATGGCACGAGAAGTAATGTATGGTAGCCGCTCCTTCATCACTTCAATATCTCTGAATAGTTGCAGAAGAGCATGAACTTTCCCTTTCCATAATGGAGCCATATTACAGTGAATGGGGTAGCTCTTTTAAAAACTTGTCACAGACTGATTAGGGTTTAGCTCATCACAGATAGGAGAGAAACACGTCTATACGTCTTGGGGAAGTTGCTTATCTCTACCAAATCCCTTCAAGGGAAATCTCAAATTCGTAATATTCCACTTTCACGGCAGGTATCACCTATAAAAAAGAGAGTCGAAGGAAATTCAAAAATTGAATTTTCTATTGCATCTTATTGCCATAATTATGACATCAAGTCCTAGAGCATGATCGATATTTCTATATTCACTGCACAACGTATAACCAAGACAGCTAGGCATATACGGATATGCCTCCGAGCGGAGAGACATGGTATTTCTTCATGAGTGATCAATCATTTCGGGCATTGACCAAAACTGACCACGCTCAACGTTAAGTTTCCCGTTAACCATCACAACGGCGCTCCCTAAGTACGGCCTCTCATTAGCTCGGGCAGACTTCATCTTTCTGATACATTAAATTCATATAATGAAATTTCATGGTAAATTTGTAATAGTTTACAACAGATTATCTAATAAGATGTACTGTATGCAGTGAATGTAACCCATATGGGAAATCATGTATTATATTTTTTATTTCAATTCATTATTTTTATTTATACATATCAAAAAAGGTATTTCTTTTATTATGATTGTTTTAATTTATTTTCTATTAAATCTATTGTTGTCATTTACATTTTTTTTTCTATTTTTCTTGTTTTTTCATATTTTGTTTTCACTTTTTTGTATATATTGTATGAACGAATACTTGAACACTAATACTTATTCCCTGATTTTTTAATTCTCTTCAGTAAAAAGCTCAAATTAAACAACAAAAAAAATAGCAGCCAAATATTAAGTCTGTCTAGTTAAAAAAATATCTGAAATAGTTGAAATTTGTAACAGACCACCCCTATTTAAACATACTGTTCTTCATTAACAATATTTGGGACTTTATTATACAAAGATAAGAAACAATATCATTTTTGCAGAGTTCTTGGGTTACATTCAACACTATGTGTTCCCCTCACACAGAAGTCAATGTTCTACACAACTCTATCTGCCTTCTTTCCAAGAATATTTGTTGAAGAACCAATGCGAGACTATTTTGCTGAACAATGGTCTTTTTTGTTAGAAGAATCAGGATATTATCATATACAAGCTACAAAACCAGATACTATCGGTAAGTACTATAAGAATGTAATTAAAGATGTGTATATTTTATACATATATATTTTATTATTACGAATATATATATATATTTTATTAATATAAAATTTTGTTTACAATAAATTTCAGGTATTGCTTTAACCGACTCGCCGACTGGATTTGCTGCATATATTCTTGAAAAAGTTCTCACTGCTAGAAATAGACATGCAAAGTTCCTTCCAGATGGTGGACTTAGGAATATAGATAAACTTAAAGTTCTAGATAATATAATGGTATTGTGGCTAACAAAAACTGTAACTTCTTCACTAAGAATTTATGCTGAGAATAGTCCAGAATACCTTATTTTAATTCATCAGTAAGCTGATATTATATATATAATTAATATATATATATTTAATTAATAGCTATATATAAAATAAAACGAGTTAAAGTATAAGTATAAAATAAGTTAATATATATATAATAGAAGCTATTTAACTTTTTGAATATGCAATTATAATTTTAAGATAGGAATGAAAATATTTCACAAAGACTGTACAGAGGGGTGTCCTCACTGATTTTGATCAATATATTTGAGGTGATTCTGCATTGTATAAAAATCGATCTATTTTGGATATAGATCAATCTTCATTTTATTTCTTCTGAAAAAAAATACACTCTAAAACTACTTCATTTTATGCCACTAGTTTGAAAAATGATATTGATATGGTTCTTCCACCAAAACATTTTTTAGAGCTTAATACAGCAAAATTGCAAACGTCCTATAAAGGTGAAAGGAATATGGGCGGGTGCGGTCAATCAACATCTTCCAGTATATCCTATAAAGGTATTAGAATCTCGACCCACAGGAAGAAGACTACGCGGACGTCCCAGAATTACATAACAAGAGTATATCTCGAGAATTGGAAGTAAAAGACGCAAATCCCCCACTGAGATGAAGCGGCTAAGCAGGGACCTGGAGGAGTGGTTGAGCTGGATTGAGGCTTCTCGGCGCTAGCTAATAAGAGGAAGATAAAGAAGAAGATTAGATTAGATTTTTATTCAGGGCGATCAACATCTAGGTTATTACACCCTTTTTACTTCATCTCTCTTCTTGACTTATAGTTGAATGTAGACTATTTCCTTTTTAAACTGGTCGGTATTGGTGGATTATATTTTAGTATAAAGTTGTGTTTCTTTGAGAAATTTTATTATTTTTTTTGTCTATGGATTCTTCCGAGTCTTTAAGGGCCAATTCTCTTGTTCGTGGAATTTCATTATTTTCGAAGGCTTGACGAAATGATGGGCATTCTTCAATTATGTGCTTTATTGATAATGG
>NW_027114873.1:0-966 GCF_000696795.3 Halyomorpha halys
CGATCATTTGAAGTTTTGTTGTAACTAAAATAAATAAAACAATATTAATTATTTGATAAAATGCTGTTTGATAAAAATATATTTATCAATTATTCTTTTAATGTCATATTGGATTGAAAGAGAAAATATGGAGAAAAAAAAAAGAAAAAAGAATGTTAAAATGATAGAAAAAGAAGAAAAAAAGGTGTGACTAAAAAAAAAAAATAAAGTATAGCAAGAAGAAAAAAAAAGATAAAAGAACCTAAGTAATGTAACAAAAAAAAAAACATATTCTATTATTATAAATTGTTACTTGTTCATATATTGTTACTTGTTTATATATTATTACTTGTTCACTCCTAATGTCTATGTATTGTAATATCAAAAAATATATTAAATTAGAAAACTAATAATAAAGGTATATTATATCAATCATAGCAGCGAATAAAATGTAATAAAGATGAAATCTATGTTTTCAAAAATTCATAAAGTAGTAATGTTTTCCAATGTTGCAAGAGGATAATATATGAAAATGTTTTTTTTTTTTCAGAATAATAAGCTAATTTATCTATGGATGGGTAGACCATTCAGCATCCATTCATCCAACACCTGTAGAAGTACCTCATTCACAAAGAACATCTTCTGTATTTTGTTATTAATTTTTAATACGAAAGCTATTCTATTTACCACACCGCAAATTCAAAACTTTTTTTTTTTTTTTTTTTTAACTCGCATGAATTTGCGTAAATGAAGTAAAAACAAAGAAACTTTTTGGAGAGAGCAGAACCTCTTTTTCATGCTGTTCTAAATGGATTCCTATTTGCATTCCAGCCGGCAGAGCCTGTGGTGACCTCTACAATACAATGAGTCAGTAACCGCCCAAACAGAATTTCGTTAGTTACATCTGCATCCTTTTATGTTGGCCAATCGGCACAATTATACTGGAGACTATCAAATTTCCGATAGCCAAGAACCTTTTCCAATATG
>NW_027114874.1:0-876 GCF_000696795.3 Halyomorpha halys
CTGTGAGTATGCAGTTGGGACACACTGCTTTTGAATATAGTGTTTCTCTTCTATCTAGCGGTAGTTTAGTATATAATTCGCCAAGTCTACAATATATAATTTTGATTTTTATATTTATTCTAGAAATTATTACATCGCCGATGCGATATACAATAGTGGGACAGTCACTTTGAAACCAGAGCTATATTTCTAATATTTCTAAAAAGTGCTGATGATTCGACAGAAAATTACTCTGACCTAGAGTCAAAGTATTTATTTATTTAGAAAAATAAATCGAAAAAGGGAGGATAAAAATTAGATTAGGTCAAATTATTTCACTAAGTTTGGAGTGATGCTCGTGTAACCAATTTGAAAGAAAAAATGAATGTGTGTAGTTCATTTTATTGCTAAAAATTGTGTTAAAAATCCTAATTCATCAACTGATCATGTGCGTGCATCTTAGTGAATGTTTAAATCTTTCATATAATTCATTTTTAAAAATTTAAAAGACAACCCTTCTTTGATTACAGAAAGAGTTGACTGGGACGGATTTGGATACAACTTGGAACAAAAAACTAGACTTGAATATTCAACTAAAGACAAAACAAGACATCGACGAAGCTGTAGAAATACTCACAGAATCAGTAAGAACCAGTATAAATGACAACACTTATAGAACTAGTAAAATAAATAATAATAAACAAACTAACCTGGCACAGTATATCCGTATCTTAATAAGGGAAAAACGAAGAGCAAGATCAAAGTGGCATAGGACCAGATATCCAACTGACAAAACGTATAACACCAAATTGACTAACAAACTTAAAGCAGAAATTAGAAAATTCAAAATTCAAAATTGACTTAACTTCACTGAAAATCTTACAACTACTGACAAAT
>NW_027114874.1:3026-3489 GCF_000696795.3 Halyomorpha halys
TTTAGAGTTCTACCACTAGGTAGTTTCTCTACATGCTGTATCATACCATATCATCATTATCATTATGTCATTATGATCAAATTTGCTTGTTGTATTTTTTATACAGTTGTAAATATCAATAAATAAATAAATGAAAAAAAGAAATTTAAATGAACTCATAGGAATTAATCTGATCAGTCTTAACGGCGAGAGGTTGACTTGAAGCAATTTTAATGTATGCTCTAGGAGTGTAACTGTATTTACAAAACAGAGGAAATACAGTTATACTACAAGAACATGAGCTTTCAAAGACATTTATTGTAACACTTACAGCGTAAATAAAGCCTGGGAGATTTACTCTTTATCAATTCTAACGTTACTAAGATTATTCGAATGGTATATTACGGAACAAGTGAATGAGATGAAGCAGTAAGCTGATTATAAATGTCTTAGGAGGCCTTGAATGGAGAAGATTGTTGGAGCC
>NW_027114875.1:0-869 GCF_000696795.3 Halyomorpha halys
GAATGATTACGAGATTCTGTTTCAGTTGAGTTTACAATGGTGGACATTCCTATTAACATCTACATAAACCTAAGCTCCGTGGGCGTGGCCTATTTGATTTCACTCTTGCTTTGGGTTTAGCTATCCTCTGGTTTTGATGCTTACTTTTCTCTGCCTCGATATCGCTGATATGTATTGGTAGTATATATTTGATGAAATAATAAATGTTTAAAAAAATAAATAACAGATATTGTTACCGTGATTATTAAAGTTTTCTGCGCCCGCTTCAATGGTAATTAGTTTACTTCTTTATTTCGTTTTAGAATAAATCAAAAGGTCTCTTGAAAAAATTTAAATGCTCATTAGGCTCAAGTAGCCTAACCACCGTAATATGCACTACCACTTATCACACTAGACTTATACTAGACTGTCGTGCCAGTAAATGTTTAGTGACTTCCTCTCACATGTACTGTCAGCTATCACACTCAACGTATTGCTACAGTATTGTATACCCTACAGTACTGGCATGACTGCAACTATTATAAAAATGAACAATAAACTAAATTTTATTCGTAGTGAAATTTTTATATAAAGTTTATCAATAATTCTTGTAGAATAATCTTTTTAAACAAACATTATTTCAAAATATTTCTCCCTTAATTTTTAAAATTCTCACAATAGTCATCCATTAATTTTGAAATAAACATTATGCAGTAACCGTATTTAGGAAATTTATTGAAAAAAATTAATAACAGGTGTCGGACCCTGCGTAAACATACTATGTTATTAGCCGGGCAGTGTTGAGAACCTCTGCAATATTCTAATAAGAACTTTGTTCACGACTGGAATATAAAATATAGTTACAAAACTTGACGTTTTATTTATTTTTT
>NW_027114875.1:1464-2248 GCF_000696795.3 Halyomorpha halys
CCTAGTTTTAGCCAATTTGACAATGTAGAACGATATAAGTATTTTTTTTTTTTTTTATCAAACAGTGCTCAACTCGTTATTAATAAATATTTTAAGTTGTGATAGCAGTTGAAATCAACAACAGTATCTCTGGATGTCCTGTTCACGTACAAATTATGCAACACTATCATCACAGTAATACTGTAGCTTATAGGGCTGTAATCACGTGTCCTTATATACATTATAGCAAACACATGCTTACCACCATCAGCGTAGTATTTTTATTATCCACCGAAAAAAGTAAAGTATAATAATAAATAATAATAAAAGTATTTATTTGTATATAACTTAACTAAGTAGAGATAGAAAAACTTTATTTAAAAAAGGTTTTACTAGCCAACTGTACTGGGTTGCTGAATACAGAGCATACGCGTACCTAGTCAGACAATTTCCTTTTTATTATTATAACATAAAGGCATAATACACTAAATTTGTAATACATAATAGTAATACATTGTTTTTATCATTTTTTCTTTCTATATTTTATCATTATTTTTCCTTATTACACTTTTTTTTTTTCATTATTTATTTATATATCTGATTATGTTTTCTTCGTTAACCCAATACATCTGCCTTTTTTTTTAACAAGCATCGTATATCAATAAAATATAAAATATAAATAATAAAATTTTTAAATAAAATAAAAATCTATCGTATTTTCGTACATGATTACTCTTCAGTGGAGAAGATGAGCGGTCAGCCAAAAAACACAAATAAACAAAAAAAAAATTTATTAATATCGACG
>NW_027114876.1:0-753 GCF_000696795.3 Halyomorpha halys
TTTTAAAATACGACTACTTTAACGAAGTTGAATCAAGTAATACCAAGTAAGAAATGACTGTACTCTAAACTTGAATAAACTGTCCAAATAATAAATATTAAGTTGTTATAAAAAGTATATGAGATAAATAAAATCTTCTTATCCTGTACATCCGGGATAAAAAATTAATAAGTACGTTCTAGTTTTATTTTCTCTAAGGCAATTCAATTTTTCAATGTTTTTGGTTACCTGCAAATTTAAGAGAATGAATTGCTCAAAAAATTGAGCGTTTGAACATTTTCTTACGGGTTGAAATGAAAGCTAATTTACTTTATATTTCATTGCTTCATTATTCATTAATTCATATTTATATTGATAAAATTTACTTCGAATTTATTTTCAATGATTGTTTTCACAGAACGAATTTTTTTTTTTTTAAATAAGGGACTATTTCTAGAATTTTTTTGGGAGGTAGGGGTAGAGTGGTCAATGTGCATTTCTTCAAAAGTAAAGTAATAGCTAGAGATCATTTTAGTTCTCCAATTTTATTGACTTTAAAAAAGAATAGGACAAGGTTTTATGTGAAGTGTGTAGTTTTTTTAATTATTTAGTATCAACTGAAAACATGTTCTAGGATTTAGCTTTGTTTTTTTTTATATCTTTTTTTTTACTATTCATGCATCGGCTTGACAAGGTTTTCGGAGCTACAATTGGGGTATCCCACAATGTGTTTAGGTCCCTATAACATATTAAAATCAGCGTTACATAATAATA
>NW_027114876.1:3533-4240 GCF_000696795.3 Halyomorpha halys
TGAGGTGTAAATTTATATTTAAGATCGTCCTTGAAGATGGCCAGGTTGGCCGAAACGTGCGTTCAAAATAATAATCTAGATCTATAACACCATTCTATAGTTAGTGCTGTCCTACGGTTATCAAACGATAATGTTATAATTGAATAACTAATTATATCGAATGATTTAATAACAACGTAAGAAAATAATTCCAAGAAAATTTTTAAAAAAATGTTTATAGTTAGTTATATGTATTGGTATATAAGTTAATACTCAGACTGTAATTCAGATATAAGTCACTCATGCACTGTATTTCATTTTCTGTCATATTGTTCAATTCGTAGATTCAATATTTGTTTTTTTCAGTTTTCTAGACACTATTTGCATATCTTATAGTATACATATCTTCTTACCTACATAGTATTATATTTCATTTTTCACAGTTTTCAATCTGCCACCATCTAATTTCATGATTATCATTAAATTTTATTATTCAATTCAATATTTTGTATAATTGCGAATTTTTTTGGATACTATTTCTTTCAATTTTATGTTTCTCTAAATGTTGGTGTTATCTCCGTTGTTTATATAGCCCTGATGAAGACCTGAAACTCAAGTCGAAGAAACGTTGGTATAAATAAATATCTTTTTGTTTATTTATGTTGTTCTTTGCTGACCGCACCCCCGACCTTCTTTTTCAATTAGTAATCTACGATCAACTATCTACA
>NW_027114876.1:6960-8484 GCF_000696795.3 Halyomorpha halys
ATAAATTTTTTGGTGTAAAAATAACTCAAACTTAAAATTAACAACGAATTATAAAAAACAAAAAAAAACTTTAAAATCTCTTACTGAGGCCTTAATATTAATCAACTTGATATTGGCAGTGTCCCTGTCCCTGGTCTCGATTAGTTCACAGTGTACAGAGAGCTTTATAAATTGTATTCATTTACTTTATATTGTTTAACTATAGAAATGAATAGTTTAACTATTTTATTGTCATTCATATTCAGGTGAGCTAAATTATTATTTAGTTGATCGGCGGATTTATTGGACTAGGATCCGTTTTCTATTATATAATTTGGTTATGTTTCTTGTTATAGTATATTTATTAGCCAAATTAGTATTCTATATACAAACCAATGCTCTATATCAGACCTTTCTTTAGGTTTGTGCTACACAGATAGATGAATGCACCAATACTGTAAGACAATAATTTAAAATGTAATTGTAAAACAATTTTGAATTATAAGTGTATAGATTACATGATTTCAATATGGAAATTGCAAAAATGTGGTAAATATAATTACAAGAACCTTAAATATAGACATATAACCTAGATAAAAATTGTTGATTAGATTAACTTAATCTTAGGAATGTAATGGTGCATAATTGACCCCAAACATTGTACAAGCCAAATATAGAATAGGTTGTATTCTATTTGGAAGTTTTTTCACCTCAACAATTAAAAAAAATATATATAATCAAACTTCCTAAAAAGAAATTCCAGAATAAAAAGTACATTAATTAATTTAGGAGAAGTAAAATATAAAATTTATGAAGATCGAATTTAGTCGACAAGTTGTGTTATTGTTTTAATGTGGGTTGTCAACGATATTTTATTTGCGGAGTTGTTGCCCTCTGTAGCAGCTATAGAATATTTATTCTGGCTGTCATTCATAAGGGTTATCTACCTCTGAGGTATTGATCTGGGATGATTTAAGTTAATTAAGTTGGTTTTCAACTTAAATATGTTGTTCACCAATTGTCCTAATTGATTTCAAAAGGGCATATGATTCATATTAGTACTTTTTTCACTACGTGTATTTATTCCTTTTGATATGTCTTTTTGGACATAGTTTGGAAACTGATAAAATAAAAATATGTTATCTATTCTTTCTGGGGGTGGGGTAGCTTAGTGGTTAAAGCGCAGTGCTATTGATCCCTATGCCAGGGTTTGAATCTGGCTATGGCATATAAATATTATGTTTGCTGTTGCCATGAGTCAACCATGTGGGTTCAGAAGCCCTCCTGGAGTACACCCGGGCTCTATAAAGTGGGTGCCCTTAGTTGAAGGAAAAACTTGGTGGTCGATCGTGATCATGATCAAATTAGTTCCTTTTACAACCTTTGTTCAGGAATCAAAGCTTCCTTGTAGTGATGCCGGTTTTTCCCCCTATTCTCTCTTGAATTATTTTTTTCTATAGACTTTTATGAAAATACTTTTAAAAATATTCTATTCCTTTTCTAGCCATTCTGTTCGAGTAGTTATTTCTTGTTTCTTTTCTATTA
>NW_027114877.1:0-5494 GCF_000696795.3 Halyomorpha halys
TCTATCTAAATTGCTCCAGAGACTATGAAGGAGATACTAATTAATAAATGGTTTTGGTTCTTCTAATTTATGAACTAATTAAATAAAAATTTATTTTTCAGTTTCCAACTAATAGAATATCAGTACACCTAGCAGCTACATAAAAATAATTAAAAGGTTAAAATTTAAGCATAAGGATTAATTTCAGTATCAAGTATGTTGTTATAATTTTCAACAAATGCTGAAGCTCCAATCCTTAGTTCAGTATTCAGAACTGTCTATGTAAAATCAATGATCTATTGATAAAGTAGAGACAGAAGGCCTAGTTACATGAGAAAGTATGTGTTGAACTTATGTAGTTAAAAAAAATTTATATATTTTTTATTTTTAAAAAAGCTGGCCAGAATGATACTTATTTTATTTGTCTTTTTGGAAGATATTCAAGTTAATTAAAAATCAACTCGACATAGACTTATATGTAATCCATAGGGTAAACAATTTTAGATGAAACAAAACAGCAGTGGAAATAAAATTGATTTTGAAATGCGATTGCTACAATTGGATATTTAATAAGGTTTGTGGAAATCAAAATTTATGAGTCTTGTTGGTGTAATTGAGAATATAGGAAGAGAAAATGCATTTTACTTTCAAACCTAATATAGGTCCCTAAACCAGCATGCTTCCCTGGCAACCTCTCTTGGCAGCTGGAGAAGAAGATAGTCCCGATTGTTGCTTAAGCTTTTTTTTTTTTTTTTTTTTAATGAAAAGTAATTTTCTATATACGAGTGATTGGAGCAAGAAGCCATTCCCTGGTATGGGAGAAAAGAGATAACAGGAAAAGAAAAGGCCTAATCACATTAAAACTGTTGAGTAAGTGTTTCTTCTTTTTTTCTTACAATATCCACCTAACCTATAAACCTTACCATCATAATAAAATAGGCCTGTTATCGAAATTCATTAACAGCTCTGAATCAGATTTTCAACTTTTGGCAATCCCATAACCCTACTGTCCTGTAATTTATTAAAAATAAAAGCCTTTTTCTCTTAATCATTTCTTTATATTTTTTCCGATATAATCCACTAATAGTAACAGCACACATTCAAAAGGATTTAATGCCTGGCATTCAGTAGAGGCTTTGAACCCTGAACAAATGATGTCAATCATAACAAAAAATCTACATAAGACAGAGAAAATCATCTTAATACCTGGATTTTTGTGAGTTGAAATAGTTTGTATTTGGTGTTTCTTTGGCTCAATATAGATTCCTGAACAAGTATGAAGGTTATTATATATTAATTAAAAAACAAAATGAATTATGAGAATGGCTTCTCTAAAGTTAATGAAAGAATTAAAGAAATTGCATTAGTTAAAATGCTAAATGCTTACATATCTCTAAAAAAAAAAAAAAAAGGAATGAATATTCTTTCGATAGCTCTTAGACATGATCCTAGAAGCAAACAGTATGAATATTCTTTCGTTAGCTCTTAGATATGACCCTAACAAGCAAAAGCTTGAATGCAAAATCTACTAATAAAGTTTTAATTTGAAATTAGCACTCATTGAGGTCAAAATGATACTACAACAATGAGGCCATTAACAACCATGACAATGGTTAAATTAACATAATACAAATATTTAATGTTTCTTTGCAGTCCCATTATTAATTTTAAGATCTAATTTAATAAGAATAAATATAATTTATCATTAAAAAATGCATTTTTTTAAAATGACATTAACTACATAAGTTAGGAATATGGTTATTGTGAATTTTCTAACCTGTTATTTTTCCTTTTTGGCTTCCTTGTATCAAAGAAATTAGTGTGAAAATGATCAATTTCAGCGCCACATGTTTCAAACTTCAGGGCTGCCACATTCAAGGAATGTCTATTGTCAGTCCTTAATTTGAGGTTTTCTTGGGTCACGACAATGATTTTTATTTTTGACCTATTTTGAAATATCCTACAGCCTATTCTAACACAAAAAAACAAACATATTTCATGACCATTAATATGTATATGTAGAAATAAATTTTACAAGTTTTAAATTGAGGCCTGAATATAATAAAAACTTTTTTCATGAGAGACATATGAAAATAAAGTTAAAATATATTTGAATGTGAAAAACTTTAGAGCAGCCATTGTAATTGGAATTGAAGTACTAGTGGGAAGTTTGGTAGAACATTGAAATATAATTGGATCATCATGTCTAACAGATAAAAACGTTTCCCAAAGCCTTACTATATATAAAGATTATTGTATAGTGATCCATGGAAACCAGTTTATTGAAGTGGGATTTCAAATTAGAGTATAACCATTGTTTGAGAATCACCCACGTGAATATATTATTCATATGAATGGATTAGTTATTTAATAAATTATATTAAAAAATGATTAAAATATAATTATGACCCATAAATTTTTCCCAACACTTGTTATGCTAAAATAGGCTCTTAATCTGATTAAGTAAGCCGATAACAGAAATATACCAGAAGAGTAATGTAACAAACATTAAACAGAAATATACCAGAAGAGTAATGTAACAAACATTAGACAAAAAAGTTGAAAAGTGGAAAGCATATGAAAGAATTTCTATTTTCTTAATTTTTTTTATATATATTATTTCTTTTAAATTTATATATATTTTACAATTATATTATTACATATATTTTTATTAATTCTCCACCTTTTTGGTGCTGGATTGTGATGCCTGCGATAAGTGTCCCTGTTGCCTTGCCCCTCAGTAAACTTTTATGAAAGATATTTAACTATCTCTTACAACACACCAGCAAATATAGATAATATATTGCTGTGGGGATAATTAAACTCCAGCCTCGTTGAGTAAAGAAGAAGAGAAATGTGAATCTATTCAGCATTTTTGGAAACATTTAAATGTTTCTTCCAATTATCCGGAAATTTCAGTTTCAATATTGAACAATTTCTCACAGACGGTTAAAATAAACTGTTAGATTGCTTATAAAAAGTAAAGGACAAGGAGGGTATGTTGCTGGTAGGACCCCAAATAAGACAAGTACCTTATGTTTTTGTATCTTAATATAGCTGAAACCAAAATTAATGTGAATAAATAGATAAGGAGAAAAAATAAATAGATTTTGGCTAAACAATAATACTCGGTATGGATACTAATGATTCAAAAATAGAATTCAATTATATAAAGACCCTTAATTAAAAATATCATTCGCTTGGGCTACATAGGTGGTATTGATCCTTTTAGGATGCAATACTAAGCTTATTATATTAAAGATAACGGTTTTTAATTACGAAGGTGACATAATTCTTAAAATTCAAAGCAATTAATAGCACAAAGCAGTATGACTTAGTATACATAATATTACAAGAAAACATATTTAGAATATGATTTAATTTAATGGATTAAAATAAAACAATACTTTTACAGAACAAATTAAATTGTATGATATTAAAGTAAACTGACTTTTCACTGTCATCCTATATATTTTTAAAGTTTTTAAAAAAATAAAAATTTGTGATTTAATATTAATCTTAATAATTAATATTAATTATGAATAAATTGAAGGGGTTGAAACATGTCAAATTAAAAAAGAAAAAAAAAAGATATTTCTATATCAGTTAAAAAACAAAACAAAACAAAGCATCATAAATAACAATTCAAATGTTAAAAACAAAAATCACTTCTGTTGTACATTATCCATCACAAAGTCTTTATATGTTAAATTATGTATGCAATATACATAAATATTTAAAAGAAAGCACATAAACAGTTGATATATATATGTACATAATAAATATAAAGTAAGAGCAATAAACTATGCAACATAACTATATTCGTCTGAAGAGTTAGGAGTTCTTTCTATATACTGCTTGTCTATGAGGGCTTCGATGCACTTTTTGATCATGGTTATAGCTGGGGCGAATGCTTTTGATTGGCTCAATACCTTAAAAATAAATAATTAAAAAATCAATTCTTTATTGATCTTTCTTAAAAATCAATTATTCAATATATATATGAATATAGTTCATTTTTTAATATTACTTATTACAGTTAAGTTCTATTAATTAGACAATCCCCTTATCATGTATCCTCAAAGAGAGAAACTTCAGAGACATATAATACAGTTTATCTAATTAATACTGAATAATTGGGAAATTTTCTTACATACATATATACATAATTGGCACAACCATTTGTTTGACAAGTTGATATAGGAAAATTCCTAGGATATTTTATTAAGGTGTCAGAATCAAAAAATATCTTAGAATTGAGAGATCATTTTGGAAAATAATTATACCTTTTGAGTGGGGGAAATTCTCACTCTTCAGTTAGTAGGTATTTGATTTAATTCGCTGTGACAAAAAGTTTTCTGATATTCTAATATCAGCAATTGCATTGTTTTAGTTAGCAATTTTTTTAAACATTTTAATTAATTTCTTGTAGTTAATTCATTCTTTAAGATAATAGTAACAATTATAATAGCTAATATTTTTTATCTTATCAATATTAGTCTATTCTAAATAAGATTATATCATACCTCCTGAATGAGAGCATTATGCCTCAGAACTTTACGAGACTTCATTATACGCACAATCGCAGCCTGAAGATACAATTTCCTATCTTCATCAACAGCGGTTACAGTCTGCTCCAGTTCTTGAGGGCTTTCACGTTGCATTGCCGTAGTAATCCTCAACCGCGTTCGTTTATTGGTATATTCCATATTCAAGCGTAAAACTGAGTCATCAATAAGTTGCTAAAATAAATAAAAACAATCACAACTATGTAGAATTTATCTTTTTTTAAAGTTAATACAGAGAATATTATTGCACAGCTTTTTCGGTTTTATATTATGTTTCTAGTTCAGGACAGCCCAGTATGCAATGTCTTTGGAGTAAACTCCTGCAGATCTTACTAGAGAGAAAGAAATGCTTTATTCATTCATCCTCCCCAAATACATCGAGTTGCTACATTACACAGCATACTTATCAATCCGTGATCAGACATATATAAATTACATATTTTTACATGGTATAATATAATCGAAAGAAAACTTTTTTTTTTTCTCACAGTTTTCTTTTACAATTACAAATTTCAGTATACACACCAAACAAAAAGATTCCAATTTATTCCTTTTTTTTCTTTCCCCTTCTTGTCCATTCCATTTCACAATTTTCATTTCATTTTATCGACAAATTCACTCTCCCGAATTCCCCCTCTCAGATCCTCCCCAGTGACCCACTAAACAAATTCACTATTAGACGGCAGTGTGAGATCAAACCAGAGAAATACTAGTCACAGTAGTAGATCAGTTTACAGTAAAACAAATAAATAAATACATTTTACCACAACAAAACTAATACATAGATTGAAAGGAAAATATAATAAAAAGTCGGTTAAAAGAAATACTAAATTGGATACACAAGTCAAAAATAAATAAAAATAATAATAATAATAAAAATAAAATAATTTAATGAATAAATAAGTTAAAACACACAAATCGACAGGTCCACCTACTAAAATAAATAA
>NW_027114878.1:0-4864 GCF_000696795.3 Halyomorpha halys
GCGGTCAGCAGAAAAAACACAAATAAACAAAACCTTATTTCGTTGACAGAGGTTCCGACCTGATTTTTAGGTCTTCATCAAGGCATTATTGGCCTACATTCTTACTAAACTGAATAATAATTAACTATAACAATAATTTAATACTATAATAGAATAGTTATTTAGTATAATACTATAATAGAATAATTAACTATAACTATAATAATTTAATTGAGTACGGAAAAAGGGTCATAACTATATATAAACAAATATATTATAAAACATAATTTGTTAAATACATATAATACAAATGTTTTCGTTTTTTTCCACTGACCGCACCCCCCGACCAACTTCTCTCATTGAGATTAAGGTGCATGGAAAAGTCGACGCCACGTAGAAACAAATTTTACATGGGAAGTTAAATAAAAATCTTTATAAAATTAAAAAAAAAAGTAATAAAATTAAAATAAATGTACAAACTTCATGTCAAATAATGAACCATAATGATTTAAAATTAAATATTCGAACAATAATATATGGATTAAAAAAAAAAAAAGGAACAAATTGTTGTCTCACAAGCTTTTCAGTTCCAATAACTCAGTGGTCAGTAAACATGAGAAGCTAAACGACCTAGGAGTACAGAAAAAGAGTCATTATTATACATCAAACAAATATTTTCTAAATTATAATTTGTAAAATAAACGATACATTATTATGTATTTATGTATACAATATATTTACACATAATGCACATGTAAGTAGAAAGAATTGTGATTAATGATAACAAAGTATTTCTTTAGAAAAAATTATTGAATCTCAATTCTCTACCTGTTATTTGGTTTAATTGATTTTTCATATTGCTCATGTTGATAAACATTTTTTCACGCATTTATGTCGAGCCAAATATGCAATGAAAACTGTTTCAACTAGTCCGAATCAGACAATTTCTTAAATTTACTGAAGATAATTTAGCATGCCGTTTGTAGGTAAATTATTGATAGCAGTTAGCATTTTAGTGTAAAACAAACTGCATTTTTCTGTTTCTAAATTCTCAATTGCAATAGCAACACAATATAAATGTAAATTTGATAAACATTACGAACCAGATCAATTCCATTTTAATTGAAAAAAGGATGAAATCTTAATTCGTTTGAGAGAATCTATAATAAAGTTTCACCCGTACAACGCCTTGAAATATCTTTTTGAAGATTTGCTTTATAGAAAAATCTTTTTAAATTTTAACATTCGTATGATGAAGTTAAACATCGAACAGAAATCGACTTTCTAAGCCATAGGCCAAAATGACAATTTATCTTTCAAAAGAAATAAGAGCCAACTGATTCGCCAGTCAGTTTGCAGACTTCTGAAATCACTCGAAAAATGTTCAAAAAAAGATATTAAGGTTTCTAGTTTATTCCGATTCGAGATCATAATTTCACCCACATCTACTATTTACATTTGTAAATAAATGTTTTAATTTCGTTATTATATCATCATTTTTAATTTTAGGGTGGTATTCAAAACAATATTCTACCTCCAGAAATAGTAGTTGGATTTGATTTAAGGATAGCTGCTGATGTTGATCATAAAGAAATTGAAAATTGGATTAACGTAAGTAAGATAAAATATGATCTAAACAATTATTGGTAAATTAAGGAGTACCGAAATTTTGAAGTCCGTGCACATCACTTTATGGACATTTGGTTGATTTGACTGAATATTTTTGAACTTTGAAAATTCTCTCTTGAAACCAAAAAAACCGATAGCCTATACCATATGAATACTCGAAATAAGCCTCTGACATATTCATTAAATACATGAAATTCATTGTGCAGGATGTGTGCAAAAAAGCTGGAGAAGGAGTATACCCTGAGTACATCCAAAAGGATCCTCAAGTCCCGGTTACAGTTCTGGAAGGAAACGTGTATTGGCATGCAATGGACACGACTTTCAAAAATCTGTAAGTGTTAATTTAGAAATACATGATCGGAACTTCTTAAAGTTGAATCAGAATCGTTTATGTAAATATATAATGTCGTAAAACTAAATAAGTACGTAAGTGAAGGAAAAAATGAAATTGTTATAAAAATAATTAAAAGGAGCTGTTTATAGGTATCCTTGAAAATGACCTGAGGGTCGAAACGTTGGAAGGTTTTGAAAAAAAAAAATAAAGTTGAGAAAAAAGGATCAAATTTGTTTTTAAATAAGCTAAACCACTCTCAAACAAGAATATATTAATAAAAATAAATCTAAATAAACTCATTTTGCTAATTGGATTGTTGAGTTATTGTATTGAAAATACGGGTCAGGCAAGTATGGGGCCCCAAATCAGTAGCGCTTTCAAATGAGGAATAATAATGAAGGAAGTAATAGTAAGTACTTGTCGAAGCAATGCCTGTGGGCATAACCCGTGTCAATTCCCAGACAGGCAAAATGGTATTCAGGCACTTGGCCAATGATAGGAAAGCTTGATGACGTCTTAAAATCGGACGCTCAGAGTGAAAACCACGAATGAGTAACGTGAAGATACTGCTAAGTTATGTTTCTGGTTGCCCGCCCTTCTAAAATCAGAATTGTGGATGAATAGAGACAGTATTTTATATATAATGGAAATTCTATGAAAAAATTCAGTTCTGGCACAAACCTCGAGTTAGTTGAGTCACAGCAAAGTAGACAATTGGCATGACTATGCAAATCATAAAATTACGAAACGTTGCCTAATATAATTGTATTATTGGCTGATCCTCAAGGCCCTCAAAACTATGTATCTTAACAGTCAAGAAAAATGAAGGCCTTTACAATAGGGTATCCTTTCCAGTGGTGTCATGATACTAATTCACATATGTTACATTTAGGTCACATATAGGTTGTATAAAAGTCAATCTTTAAAATCAGATTCTACTTCTTATTGATATCTATGAGGTTATTTAATAAAAAATTGTAATGCCATATGGAACAATTATCTGTTAGTTGGGCAGCAGAATTTATATTGATAGTACAAATATTAATATTATGAATTTAAAAATTATTTGGTCTCCTGTAACTTTTTCTCCACCACCAGTCCTCTTATTCTCCTTTTCGATCCCCTATTCCATAATCAGCTTCTTGATTTGCTTCCTGAGATTTTTCTCTTCCTCCAGCTCTTCTAAGGACCTTCTCGATGGATTTCCCCTTTTTCTTTACTTTCTGATCAAAATATTTTCATATTTATTTTTTATTCCAAATTATTTTTCATACTTACCAGCTTTCGTTGAGTAGTGGGCGTGTTCATTGCCCCTTGGGCCAAATATCAAATAGCGCCTTCGCTTTTAAGAAACCTTCATAAGATTGATTTTATGGTGTATATTCCAAGTTTTTGCATAAGGTTTTCCCTTATTCCTATTCGGGATTTTATGATCTCTTTAACCCTTATCACTTGATAGGGGCCGGCTTTCCATTACCCATTTTGTTTTATCTCAAATAGTTATTGACAGAATTTAAAATTAATTATATACTTTATATTACGAATTGAATTGACTTTTATTATAAACGCTTTTGGCCAAAACGCATTCTCTTTTCATATCAATGTCTTTAAAACTTTTCAGTCATATAGTATTGAATCAATTATAAATTTTTAAAATATAATATGTGATAAATTTACTGTAGTTATGAACAATGTTGTAGCGTAGAATATTGGTACTGTTTAATAATTTTGTCTCAGTACCAAAGGAATCACAGATTGGATTAAAGTTTGTTTTTTACCACTTAAAATTTTTTCGTCAACATCGAAATCAACCGCAATCTGATAATTACGTTAATAATGTTTAATAATAGTGTAGATCTCAATAAGGAATCGATAAGACATATGGAATAAAACTAATAGTTGAAGTACTTACAATAAAGACATTCAGTCTTTGAGAGAATAATATTATGCACACAAATATATCCTCATGTAAAATAAGTGACGATTGTCATTGTTTATATTTTTTATAACATTCATAAATATTTCACACGCCTTGTTTGAGACGTCCTTCTGTTATGTCATGATTAAACAATAAAGTAAATTCCCTTTCTCAGTACTCTCTTTAGTAAGAACTGAAAACAATAGTTGAAGCGATATTTACTTTTCCAGAAAATAATCTAGTTTGTTTTTAAATATTGTTTTTCCAATGCTTTCCAGAGCTCCACTTTCTTTGTGACCATGCACCGAGAGCGAAGTTAATATTCGCAATTTAGCTGTGGCACTGAATTCATTATACGATGGTTTTCAATTAGTGTAATTATCAACCGAGGCTTTCAGTATGATTAAAAAATAAATTATCACATGACAAAAGTGTATATCCTAGAATGATTTACACGTCCGACATTTCTCTAATGTTGTTTTAATGCATAATATTAAATTATTTGTTAAATATTAAAATATTGATTTATTAATTACCAGTTTGAACTTAATGAAACTATATATTCAGCAGGTAATAAAAGCATAATTATCAAATCATATAATTAAAATTTTAAAAAATTTATCTTTCTCATAAAGAACCTCTCTATAGCCAAGTCCATAGGTCACTATAGCTTCTTCACTGTATTATCTTTTTTTTATATTCTCTTATTGTTTTAATTAAAAATTAAATGTTCCGAAAATTTCAATCAGATAGATAACTTATATATACAAGGCTAAGGATTTGATTTAAAAATAACATCATAGGGGAAGAGCTATTGATGAAATATAATTGTACAAATATTATCAACCAAAAATTAATACTAAATATACTTACCTCTTTTAATTTTTTTATAAGTGCTATTTTTCTATATATATTTGTTTTAATCCTATTTTAATTTTAAGATAATTTAACATAAATTTAATGTAGATTAAAGTTTGCCACCAAATTTTTTGAATAATAATATT
>NW_027114879.1:0-6896 GCF_000696795.3 Halyomorpha halys
AATTCAAATCTCCCGCCATGTGTGACGTCATCAAAATGCTGGCTTCTGATTGGCTCCTCAAATCACTGTCCCAGCTCGCCCGTATTCTCACTACTTTGGCAAACGTATCTTCTATGCACAGTGTAAAAAAAGGCAGTCAATATTGTTGGTGGTGGTGTCTATGCTCTTGTAAGTATGTTTTCTGATGTGTTCTTTGTTTCTGACTTTTAACACTATTGATTTCCCATTCCCTTCGGTTGAATTACGACGATATTGGGGATAACCGTCACTACCAGTAATCGTTCCTGAGAGTAATGCTCGTGGGTAATGCTTTGTGCATTTTCCATAAACTAACTAAACATGGTGAATTCAAGTTATGAACACCTTATGGACTATGAATCTTATTTTTGTTTATTGTTTTTAAATAATTCTGGATCTGGATAATTCTGGATTTCTACTGAGATCACGTCTTCAATCTTGTCATTTGTAATTTTGTTAATAAACCAAATCAAAATATGACCATGTGATAATCCTCTTTTTTGCCATTCTACTGAATAACATGTTTATAGTTTCTCCAAACACGATGTTTAAAATAAAGTTAGTTATTGATTTTAATTTTTGCTAGCATACACGTGCAGTGATATCATGACGATCTTGTGGTGATTGACTGGGTAAGAAGCTGTTTAATTTCAGTCCATGTCAAATTGCATGTAAACGTAACGAATAAATCTGGGCGACCGTATCGACGGACATATGACATTGCATCTTGTGCAAATTGATGCATGCTATTGCAATTTTTCCAATATAATTAATATTGCCATCCTTATTATTTCTATCACGCAAATGCATGTATTCTTCAGAACGTAGTTTTTTCTGAATCATACGAATAAATATTAATCTTTCAGATTCTATTTTGCATACATGTCAACAATATATTGATGAAATAATTAATGGCATTTTAAAATACAATTTTGTTCGTGTTCACGAATCATCAAACGACGTGAATAATAATTCATAGCGCTGATTTTCATGTTAATTTCTTCACCATTTGTGGGACCGATCATTTTGATGTTAAAGTGATATCCATCATTTCCTTGCTTGGATACTGCAGTGCATCGTAGGAGCGATAAGTATATACCACACGTTAAGATGACTATTACTTCGATGAAGTACGATTTCATGTGATTTAAATTGTTCTCCAACAATGAGTATTGCCACTTCATCGTCTGTTTGAACATTAAATCTCCTTGAGTGTTCTCCGACAAGTGTTTTGTCTGCTCGAATCACAATTTTATGGTCATTGGATGGCATTAATTCAATGGCAGTTTTGAACAGTTTAATAAACCGGTTATGCTCATGAAATAATTGTTATTAAGATATTTCTCTTTTATTGGTCGGGTTAATTTTTCAATGTTGATTTACCTCATCATTTGAATTTCCGATAACAAAAATACAAAAATTTACCATCTATATTGGTAACAAAGAACTTGCTCTGTGGTGTATTTGTCCCTGAATCTTGAATATTGGTATGTAGTTCTGAGTTATTATATTCGTAGTTCCAAATGAATTCATTTTAAAGTACGTGTTATAATTTCGTACATTATTCAAAAAATGTTTTGATTGAGTTGTATTACCGGCAACCAATGAGAGCCATGGTTCAGGTGGTGTATTTAATAGTGGCAGTTTAACTTAACTATTTAATGTTTAATTTTATAATAACTATTATATGTATAATTTTAATAACTATCTAATTAATGATAGTTATTAAAATTATACATATAATAGTTATTATATGTATAATTTTAATAACTATCTAATTAATGATAGTTATTAAAATTATACATATAATAGTTATTATATGTATAATTTTAATAACTATCTAATTAATGATAGTTTAAGTATTTAGACTTAATAAACACAATTGATAGTTTGATATTAATTAATGTACACTTTATTATTATCATTTGGTAACATAAACAGTTTTTCATTAATAGTCCTCACTTTGCATCAATATTAGTACTATATTAAAAAAAAATTAAGACCGACTCACCATTTTTATAAGCACCGATTGAATGTTTTTATAATTATTTTGTGATTATAATATAGCCTCATAGAATCGGTAATATTTAATTCTTGTTCTTCGGAAAGAGGCTACGTAAATCGGTCCACTAATTCAAAAGTTTATTAATGTAAACGGCATTGTAGGTTTATAAATAGAAAGGGGGACGTTTAAGTGAAGTAGGTAATGACTGCCGGGGAGTGGTTGCGGTGGATACTAAACCACTACAAATTGCAGATGACATAAAGATCAGGACTAGAACTGTTGGTAAGGGAGGGGGGGGGTCCTTGATTTATGATGTTTTCACTGGCTCCGAGTAACCCAGGCACTTCGCTCTTGTTCACGGTCTAGCCAACGCTGTCCTTATAAATTCTCTTCCTCAACCTCCAAGAGTTTTTTTATTATTTTTTGGGACAGCTGGGTCGGCTGTAATTTTACTGCGTAGTTCTTTTTAGTTTATCTGATTTAAGGCTTTGTAGTAAATAACTCATGCCAAGAAGGTCGTGTGCCTTCTTCAGAAAGGATTCAGGATTTTTTTGTTTAATTATTAATCCTCTACTTACATTAACCTGTTTACAAAATAAGCATCACATCAAACAATGAATTTTACACTTTTATTATATTTTCGGTCTTTTGGTTGCACGGATCAATTATTGTATATTTTTTCTAAAATTGAAATTCATTTGTATAATATTTGTTTCTAGAAAAAACCCATACAGAGTCTCAAAGTGCATCAAACATTATTATTTTTTTATCACTATAAGGATTAAATGTTTTTTATGATATCCAAAGTATTAAAAAAGGGACTAATACTAACTAAAAATCAGCACCATTAAGCTGTTAGAAATGGAAGAATTGATAAGTCCTCAAATAAGTTACGAAATAAAACCTTTTCACCGAATTACTTAATATAGAAATTCAAATGCTCAAAAAAAATATTCGAGCAGGAATTAGATTTTTAAAAATAATCCTGCCAGATTAAAAGCCAATACAACTAGTATTTTAATCAATTACAAATTATGCATACAGGAAGACACTATGAAACTTCAACAATTTGCAAATTTCATTTAACATTTAAACGTTTATTTAAACATGATCACCTCTCAATGTTTATAAATTCAAACAAATTTCAAATACAAGAGATCGATGACTTTGAAGATGCATGATAAAGAGGTCTGAGGTAGAAACACAATCATCGAAATTAATCCTCAAGAAGTATGTAAATTGTGGAATAGAAAAAAAGACTGAAACTCTGTGCCAATAAGTTATGATTTGAACACTAGAATTTCCCAAGGAACAGGAAATGTTAATGAGATTGATGTATTGAAACCACAAATAGTAGGATATGCAGGGAACTTGTCAAGTTACGCTTCACAGCTGATTAGTGGGTACATTGGGAGGGGACCTTTCTGTGAAAATCTATTAAAAACAGGTATTTCCTGCTGGCTTTTTCGGTAGGCTAGTCAATTATAGTTTATTAACAACACCTGTACCAAATACTTGGAACCCCTTGTTACGTATTTTTCTTGAGCGTGGCTAATAATAGCCAATGAGGAAATAAGATTCCCAAAAGGCGACGCCCCCTTTTGGAACAAGTGGGGGCAGAAGAAAAGAGAACATGGAGAAGGAAGAAGACCGAACTAGGGGAGTTGAATGGCTCTTCAGACATGGAACGCCTTCGTTAGGGACAACACGACACCAAAGGCGAAGACGTCCCTAAGACGCCAACAATTTTTATTATGTAAACAATATTTTATGGCAAACCATTTATCGGGATCAATTCAATCACTCTAATCATATCATTGCAATCAAATGTAAATAAATACTCAGTTCCTTAATATCATTTATTTACTATCATATTGCACAATACTACCCATTATTATATTATACCATTAATGCTAACCGTACTTTATAAATATAAATGTATTTAATTGGTAACTAGTAAACACAAACTAGGACCTTTGAAAGGAAATTCAATTATTATCATTGGTAGGACTCAGTCTTAATTAATTAATTAACTTCTTTTTGGATAATTGCCTTCTGCGATTATCCTGGCATCCCGATGACAAATACATAGCAATATAATTTAAATAATTAGTGCATTTAATAAATTCATAATTATCGGATAATTGCATTGCATATTTCAATTTTTTTTTTACATATTAGTTGGCATAATTAATAAGTATGTATATACATATTTGGCATTATTAATAGGGTGATAATCCACCAGTTTAGAACTGGTTATGTTACCATCAGTTATTCATTAAAGTTAAAAAAAAAAAACTATTGATTATACTATTTTTTTAGCTTTTATATAATACGATAATGGGACAATCATTGATGGTAGAATGATATATTTATCATACCCACTCACGTCCTCTGCCTGTCATTTATCATATCACGCGAGTCATCATTCTTTGTATGCTCGTCAAATGGCCATAGTTGCCAGTCATTTTCCACACACCCGTGCTACAGTGCATTCTAGATTGTGGAAACTGATATCATTGCGGAAGTAAAGAAGGGGCTTCATTTGAAAACCATCATCATTGAAAAACCGGAAAGGTTTGGAAATTTTGAGGTTTGTGATCCTACTTTAAACCGCGAAAATTGTGGTAAAAGATTATTCAAAGGTTTTTAATTCCGAAAAATGCTTATAAAGGCTACTTATGTTGGTTTGCTTTCAAAAATGTTTAGCTTATTATGTATTATGGTAATAATACAAAAAGATGATTACTGGATGTATTGCAGGATGTCTTGTAGCAGCCTGGGCTTTAGTCTTGTGAATGAGGTTGGATTTATAACCTTGTAAGCCACTGGATATTTACTGCTGTACCTGAAAGTGGACTTTTGTAAACCTTCTTTTGATTCCATTTGTAGGCCGCGGTATAATTAGCTATCTTTTAAACCAGGGAGAATCTTCTCAGGACTATGGTTTGGAATGATTTTAATTTTTTTTTTAGAATGTTGCACCCCACACTTTACAGCCCTTTATCATTAATAGGTTTTGTATTATTTTAATTTGTGTTTTTATTGTTATCTGTAAATGAGAATAGATGTATCTGGTTTCAATCTAGATATTCTATTGATTATAGAACCTAACCTTGCCTAAGTTTTAGTATTTTAATATTTGGGTAGGTTAGAGTGTATAGCATTCGTTCTTTTGAACCGATTGATCCGATAACTTGGTGCGGCTAATCGATTGTTAAAAAAAATGAATAACTCTTTAATTGAACATATATCTCCAATAATAAAGAACTTGCCAATCAAGTATATAAATTAATTAAAGAAAGACAATTTTGGTGTAACTTTTCGTTCAATGCTTCACTGATATCTATGATCAATGTGGTAAAAATATCGTTCAAATATCTGATTTGAGAAACCTGTAACATGATGTTTATCAAGTCAATAGGAGACATCCTGCTGCCATCAATAAACAAATATCTGAAATTGGGCAACTGATTTATACTTTTTTTTTAGAGGAAATCTAATAGATTTCTAAAAAAGAAGTATCTAGTTCCTTTATAGGTTCGTGGTTTATGAATCACGTCATTACATAAAATAATCTAGTTACACATTATTCAATGTTTACACAACATAAAATTAAATGATATGTTTAAGAAAATTAATTATTTTTTAATAGAATTATTTATGTATTATTGCAGACAATTTATATAGCCAATTTTTTATTTAAGCTCGGAAAATCGCAATGATCTCAACCGAAGTAAATCTAGCGGACCCGAGGCAGATTTTGTTCCTATCACGTCTCGTCAGGGACGTGACCTGAGGACATCCGTAAAATGTTTTATTCCAAAAGCGTATAAAGTGTAGAGTAGAATATTTTAAAATGTCTTTCATTTTGTGACAGTAACTATTTTATCTAATAAATTAGTTTTAACTTCACAGATATAAATAAATAGAAAAGAGAGAGAGAGAGAACTGTTGCATTATGTAAGTTGAATACCTAATAAATAAGCAAGATCAGATGGTTCCTAAGTATAAAACGTTCTATATCTTTGCTACTTTAACCACCTTATTAGATTAACGATATTTTTGGGAAAGGTTCTTATGTCATATAATTAAACTATAGAATTAGTCTTATTGAACAGTCTTAAAATAATCATAATTTTAACTTAGTTATATTTTAACTCAAAAGTTTCCTTAAATAATGAACATTCTATCTATCCATGTGTTAAGCATTCTGAAAGACACGGGGACATTGGGTTCTCACCCTCTCTCAGATCCTAGGGAAAAACAATTGCTTAGTAGTCGTATTAACTAATGGCCAATGAGGAATAAGATTCCAAAAAGGTGACGCCTCTAAGAACAAATGTGGGTCAAGGAACTTAGGAAGCGAAGAGAAAGTAAGAGGACAAAGCTATAAGAAGAAGGTGGAGCGAGCAGGGAGGACTTCGACGAGAAAAAGTCCTAAGAAGGGCTGATCAGACCTGGAACGCCACAGCTAAGACGGCACGACACACAACGACATGACTCACCCAACGCAGTGGCAATCCAGATAGATATACTAGGTAATAGGTTTTAATGTATTTAATATTTTATGGTAAACCGTATTTATCTGGACCACGAAACCATTTTATAATTTCATTTCAATCATCATGTATTAAATGTAAATAAATACTTTTATATTACTATTACCCAATACTATTTTAAATTTATATTACCCAATACCACCCCTAATTATATTATATAAGTTCCAATGGTAACAATATGTTATGAATATAAAGATATATTATTGGTAAACACAAAAGCCTTGTAAAGGAATTTAATAATTGTAATAGTTTTTTAAAATTTAAATAATCTCAATTAATAAATACATATGAATTCAATTAAATTATAATTA
>NW_027114879.1:6946-15714 GCF_000696795.3 Halyomorpha halys
AAATTTAATTAAATTATAATTATAAATTTAATGTAAATATAAATATACATTAATCGCCTTCAGCAATTATCCTGACATCCCAATTAACAACAGGTATACATAGCAAATATTTGGGTCGAATAATGATGAATCAATTGGATAGTTTAGGAGGCTACACTGCCTGGCATTGTGGGTCACATATTTATTAAATATATTTGTAGTAATACATCCTTACTTTGTCACAAATAAAGTAATAATAATAAATAAAGTAACGTCAAGGTCTTGATGTTCCATATGTAACCGATCTTGCCTACATCTAACCAGATATTAATAATTCCAGTATAAACTCCCTAACCACTTAAACCCGCTAGTTTTAACCTTGCTTCCTCTTCCGTTACCTTCTATCCTCTGAGGCACCTGAAAAGAAGATAGTCTCGAGACCTAATGTGAAAATGATTAGTGAGCTACCAATGGGTAGTTTATCTCGCCTGTATCATATCATTATGATCTTACATCAAATTCACTAGATGTATTATTGTACGCATTTGTAAACGTAAATAAATAAATAATAAAAAATAATAGTGATAGGTTTCATTACGATTGGTATGGACGAATAAAGTTGTAGAGCTAGAACGAGGCTTAAATAGAAGCCAGACAGTAGACGAAGTAATGATCTTATGTCATTCAAATTAAAAATTGGGAAAACATAAATAATTTTACTATTGATTTAATAGGAATTAAAATAAAATACATGTAAAATGTAATAATAAAATACAATTTTTAAGTGGGTTATAAAAAGTATATAAATAAGAAGAGTTATCCCTTTAACTGGGGTGATATAAGTAAAATAAAAATAATTGAATAAAAAAAAATCGACATTCTTTTAATAATATAAACATTTTTTTTTTAAAAAAAACACGGTATGTCATGTATATTGTCTATCTAACTCTTCTTGTGGCTTCTATTTAGTGCGTTATGGGACTTTTGAATACTTGCGATTGTCTTGATGACATTTTTAATCAGTGTCTTCATGCGACTCACTCGCTCACAGCCCAATCACTCCCCCTCTGCATTATAACCCCCACCAGATGGACCTTTGGACCTTTACTCATTTCCAACTACGTACACAAATAAATTCAATTTATTACTTAAGCTACTTACCACTATTCTACTTAATAAAGGCTATAGAAAAAAATATTTAAAAAATAATGAGATTAAAATAACAACTTTTAAAAAATCCATTAGAAAATAATTAATCAATCTAAAAAATTCCGTTTATCTAACAATTTTCATTCTTACTAATAAGTTTCTTCTGAATCTACAAAAATTCCATTGATGAATGTAAGTGCAAATGCAGGAGTTTTTAAATTACCTTTAGAGAGCCGTTTATTATAATTACAGTTTCAATTTGTACACTAAGACTGTATTAAAGTAAAAATATTAGCTTTGTAAAGATTATTCCGAGAAAATGCCTTGTTCGAGAAAAGTGACCTTATTAGAACTCCTTTGTTAACTGAACTTTTTTAATTATCCAAAGTTTTAATGATGCTTTAATTTACTTTTCTTTTTTTTTTTTTTTTTTTTTTTTTCAAAACCTGCAAAAGGCGAGGGAAACTTGTCTGATTTAATTACTGATCAATAAAACCAAATCCGTCAACTGACTTCAATTTAATCAAGGATTACCTTATTTTAATCTTTTTTTATTAGTACTTATTATTTTATCACATATCTTTAAACAGTTGTATATTTTAAGGAATATTAAATTTTACTGATTTGTATTTGTTAAACATTCCATTTCTAAAGGTTCACTGTTTTTGAATATGGTTTTGTTAAGTACCTTCTTTTTATATACAAATTTTGATGGGCTTGATTGAATTTTACTTAACTCCTGTAACAATATCACATAGATCATAGAACCAGAAATTATATTAAACATCTCACAGGAGTTTTAGTTGAGGAAAATATAAAAGAAAGGTGAGGATAGAATAAATAAAAATTATATTAGTATTTAAATACAAAACCATTTCTTATTGCGATTTATAATTTTTAATCAAACCCAAAGTACTTATTTCTAGTATTATAGCACTACCAGAAATTTAAATAAAATTTCCAATTAAATATGATAAAATAATTTTAAGAGACAATCAATGAAAATATAATATTTCATCAAGGAAAGCGTTAGTGATAAGGAGTGACATCATACTAGTATTGCGAGTTTGTTGTAGTGAAAAAATGATAAGCTTATAGAAAATCAAGTAATGAATATATTTACATCAATATTTGAAAATCTTTATAATAAAGAAAACGTATTGTCCAAAAGTTTTTTCCTAAAAATCGGCAGCATATGCATGGCTTACATTTCGAAAAGCATCTTGTAACGACGTGAACAAAGTGATAAAAATCTGGGAGCACAAGCTGAAATTCGTTTTCTAAAAGACGCACTAAATTAGATAAAAAAACCTGAGACATCCTTTATGTTGTATAATATTGAATTTATATATTATTATACCTTTTAGATACTAATTGAATTTTAACAATCAATTAATTACCTATTTTTACTTCAACTTTCCTACGTATGAAATATCTACTTAATGTAAATTTTATATAACTGTTGTATTTTTAAATTTCTGTGATATCTTTGAAAACATAAAATGTGAAACTTGTTACCAAGTTTTATAACCAAATACCTCAAATATTATTAAAATTAATTATTTAAAACCTGCTGAAATTTGATTAAATTTTCAATCAAAGTTGTCAACTGATCGGCTCACTTGGAAAT
The DNA here is from genome assembly GCF_000696795.3 of Halyomorpha halys. Classification (NCBI taxonomy): domain Eukaryota; kingdom Metazoa; phylum Arthropoda; class Insecta; order Hemiptera; family Pentatomidae; genus Halyomorpha; species Halyomorpha halys. The sequence goes on from NW_027114879.1 coordinate 9,705, forward strand.
AGTTTAAAAATATCTTTTCTGAAGCAAACGAGAACGGATTTCAACTCGCAGTAGCATGATAATGTAATAATACTTTTACTTATTTGTCAGGTTTCAAAATATTTAGAAAATGCAGATGAATAACATTGTATGCTGAAGTCTAATTAAACGGAAAAGGATAACGTATTTAAAGAAATTAAAAATTATGACAACCAAATAAGATACATCAAACTAATTGATACAAAAGTAACCGTTATTATTTTCTGTATATACCTATACATTAGTATAATAACATAAATAATATAGGTATTTTATTTTCTGTTCCTCATTGCAATAGAAATATTATCGTTGATTTTCTCTGGACATCTGTAAACTGAATTCTAAAGAGAAAATTGAATCATTGTTTGTAAAAAGGCGGATATGGTAAAACAGACCATACAAGCTCAAGAATTTTTTCTTGAGTCACCCTTTCTGTTTGTTTTCGCGTATTTTCGTGAAAAAGAAAGACGTTTTTAGGATTGACGAGTGCAGGACGCTTTTTATCGAGTTTTTCTTGTACTCTTTACTACTGCTGAACGTATCTATCCGCATTAATCAAATTAGTAATTTAATTTGACTTCAACAACTCCTTTTGAATTACTCCTTAACTATCCCATTATACACACAATGAAATATTTCTGCCAGGAATGTTTGCTTTCGGATTTGGTTGGGATGAATGATCCTTATCAAGCCACTGTCTTTTGCGGACATCGCCTGTAACAATTCCGTTTAAAAAATGCTCAATTTTTACCTACATGCGATCTATTTCATTCCGTTCACTGAGATTGTGAGATACCCATACTTGCTGACTTTCCTTAATTTCTCCAGGTAGAGGTTAACAGATGATTGTGATGTGTTCAACCTTTCTGCCTACCTCTTGTTGATTGACGTGGATTTTGCTCCAATGTGTTTTTCAAAAGGTTATCGTCAATGTCGGATGGACGGAGCTTTTAAAGTCGTATATCTAGATCAGAATTTTATAAACAAATTTCTAACTGCCCGATCAGTGATTATTCCTCCGCCATATGCAGTGCATATTTTTTTCAGCTGTCGCCTGAGCACTATTGCCTTGTTTAAATTCCCAAAGCATTATATAATGAATTTGTTTTTTGACCATCCATTTCGGATGTAAAAAAACAAAAAAACAGTTTAAACGTAACGTGTATCACACAAAACAGTTGACAAAATACTAACTGAAGCCTCTATATAGTGAAAACAAAAACATGTTGTAATGGTAACTCAAAGAGGATAGATACGAACAATAGACTCTATTTAACTGTATCGGAAGTTACTTATGACTCGACCTAATAAAATATCATTGATTACATGAAAAGTACCTTCAAGTGGCAGCTAGGTAAATGAATTTTAATTGTTATCATGATGAATTAGAGTTATATTATTAATATCAAATGTCAACAATAAACAGGAAGAGATTTACACATTTTATTTTAGTGTTATATATTTTTAATAACAAGCTTGAGACAAGCTCATCTCTACTGGCCCCTTAATATTGTGAGCTAGAGTAAACCAGCGTGACTTAACCTCGTTGCTGGTGAGGTAGCGGTAGCGCCGTGCTGTTTACAACTAGACTACATGCTATTTGTGAAGATGGCCTACGTGAGGTGGTTTAAATTATATGTGCGTAGGAAACATTTGACAGATTCTATTTATTCTTTGTGTTTAACTATTGTATTTTAGAATATGTAGGTATGCATGTTGTCACCCAAGATTTAGGTCAAAACTTACTCTATTATCTCAGTTATCCCTAGTCTAGACTTTTTTCTTCTTTTTTTTCACTCGAAAACTGTTCATTTAATTTCAAATAGGTTTCACGTAAATAACTGATAATGTTTCTTTTTTCATGTTTCTATGTTAAAAGATATGTTCAACATGGCCGAGGCAAAGTAAATACAAGTTTTACAATTTTTTAGTTATTAGCCAAAAAATTTATTCGATTTGTGCTTTAGGCATACTTTTTATTTATTTTTATGAAATAATAATAATAAAAAAAGAAGAGATTAAAGGTAGCTCAATCTAACGTCACATTTGATCTACTTTACAATGGTTTGCCCTACATTACTTCTCTCTTCAGAAAGCAAAAAATTACGAGACAATAGTTTATTATTTAACATATGTACTAGTATTATGTATCAGGCCTAATATAGGATAGATGAGTTGAAGAAAGTGAACGGACTTTTTTTAGAATGCAGTTATTATAAAACGCATAACCTTCAATGGTAATTTTTTTTAGTTTGGAATGGTTTATAATTGAATATAATGATAATAAAAATTTGAATTATTGCTAAACTCATCATTTGATCATATAATTATTATATAATGATTATAAGTTTTTTTTTTTGCAATCATTAGAGTAACTTATTACTCTAAACTATTATTCTTCTGTAATGACGAATTAGTGTAACACTGAGAGGACGGTTGAAGTAGTTCTATATAGTGGATTTAAAAAAAAAAGAGTCACGTTTTCTTTAGGATATATCCGGTTGAGGGTTAATCTCTTTGATTAAACTCATAGATGCTAATATGCTTTAGATATCGTAGTTTAGACTGTGTAACTAAAGGGAATCTTCTTTGCACAATAATATACTTTTGAATTCATAAAACCTATTAAAACTTTAATAAACAATTATTTCTTACATCCTAAAATGGAAAGCATTAACAAATGCACCTTTGTTACCCGTCTAAAAAAAAGCTGTTGAAAAAGGCCTGAAAAAATGTTCTAAGTGATAGTGAACCTTTATACAGAATATAAGTGATATAAAGACGAATATACAACTAAAGTAAGATGATTTGACTTGAGGTGAGAAAGCAGAAGTGATAGACCCACAGGCGGATCGTAATATCCAGAAGTCACATCTTTAATTTCCCAGAGGCCGTCAGTTCCGGACATGGAAAGTCCATCTGCTCTCTGGTTCTTCAACTAAAATATATTGGAGTTGCGGGGTTCTCCTGTTACCACCCTTAGAGTATAACATTATCAAAGACATGTATAGTGATAGTATATACTGTGTATCTTAATATTTAAGTAATTTATAAATGATTTATACAAATTCACTCAATAAATATCAATGGTAAATTAATTTTTAACTATTATTAATTTAAAATCGTTATTTTAATTAATAATAATTAAAGGTAATAATGATAAATATTAAACGTAGGTATACTTACTATTAGTTGTCAATCTTATATCTTCTAAAGTGTACACACTGTTTCTATAATAAGTTTAAGAATAAAAAATAAATATGTATAGATAATTTCGAAAAACATTGAAAAATATCGCTTCGTCGGGTGATCGGAGACATAAAATGCAAAATAAACAAGTAAAATCTAATAATTTTCGTGGAAAAACTCAGCTGAATATCATGCACCGATATTTGTTAAGGTAGAGTCTTCGGAGCTTCACAAAAGTCGCTACATTTTATCGGTAGTCCTTTAGTATCCCCAACTTATTTAATATCATACAGATATTGCGGTTTTAATGTAAAAATAAATAAATAAATAATCTTTAATACCAACAACAGAATTAATGTCTTGTATTACTGTAGTTCTAGTTTTGCTAGCTGATTTCTAGATTTTTTCCTCCTCTGTTTCTGAGTTTCTGGAGTAAGTTACCATTGCACACTCAGTGCCATTAGTTTGCAATGGATTTTATCTTCCAACAATTTTACTTTTTACTTTTGAATATCATTTTCAAGGAAATACTCTCTCTTTATCTGCTTTTTATATACAAGAAATTGACGCGCTTAGTCTTACTGGTCGTTGTTGTTGACATATACCATTTAGAATAGTGAAATATTTTGAGAAGTTTTTTAAGGATTGTTTATTCACATTATTATTAAAAATAAAGGGCATAGAGATGAGCTATAGTGAAACCGAAAACAAATTAATTAAATTCTTTGCCTTAGAAAGAATCTTTCAGAAAAACTTATTCTAAGAAGGCTGATGGCGTACTTAACAATTGTGTTAATATTTCCACTAGCTTTCCAAAAAATACAATTAAAAGTTCTCTCTTTTAGGAAGATCACTAAACTTTTCTAATAATATTCTTACTGGACAGATTTAGATCTATAATTCTATAAGTCTATAATTCTGAATATGTTTAATCAAAAAATTAATTAATTAATTGTAATTTTCCTAAAAGAGATAACGATTAATTATATTGTTTGTAAAGATAGGGAAAATGTGCTTAGCACCACTGTGAAGTAAGCCATCAACATATACAATCATTATAAGTATAAGTATTAAACGAGTTGTGATTAAAATAATAAATGTTGTTTCAAGGCTCAATATAATCTCTTTGATCTTGGTTCAATAAAAAAAATCATTAGGAACCTATACCAATTTTGTTGTTATAATTAAAAGTTAGGTGTGTTCTCGTATTGGTTTGTGAAACATTTTATAAACTGTTTGTTAACATTGTTTCCTGCCACAACAAATTATCTTTAGAATGATGTAGTCTACTTCTATAAATAAATTATATATTGGTATAGAGGACAATGGAGAAAAGAAGAGGAGCGAAATAGCAAATATATAAAGAGGAACTACAAAGTAGGTAATCATATCATATTCCTACTTTCTAGTTCTCGCTCTCTCGCTAAGAAAGTATGATAATACCTTGAGTTCGAGGATTAAGAAACAATACTGGATTGAGAAAAAAACTGGAGTTCGAAAGGGTGCAAAACTTTCCTCAGTTTTGGATAAATGTATCAGTTTATTATTGAAATGAGTGAATAAAAATACAGTAACAGTAAGGATTTATCACAGGAGAAATAGCAAGATGGATTTTTTTGTTTTTACTCTTCTGTGACTTAAATTGTACCGTTATTTTGAAATTATGTTTATTTATACAACCATTGTAGCTTATTTTTTTTTTATTTATTATTATTTTTTTAAATCGATATGTAGTTGATCAATATAAAGTACAGTATTGTATTCTAAATTCATTTCTTAATATATTCATACTAATACATTTTCTATTATTGCTTTTGATATAAAATAGCTGTTGGTGTTAGAACAAAAAATCCGCTTCATGTTATACATTTATTCTGTATTGTCCATAGAATTCAATTTTATCAATTTATTCTATATTGTCCATAGAATTCTATTTTATACATTTATTCTATATTGTCTACAGAATTCTATTTTATACATTTATTCTATATTGTCCATAGAATTCTATATTTCAATAATAAACTGATACATTTATCCAAAACTGAGGAAAGTTTTGCACCCTTTCGAACTCAGAAAGCAAAGTTAAATATATAAATAAAAATAAAGTTCTTCTGAAATGCAATATTGTTTCCTAAAACCTCCATCTCGAGGTATTATCAATGATAAACTGATACCTTTCTCTAAAACATAGGAACGTTTTGCAGCTTTGTGAACTCAATAGAAAACTAAGTTAAATATTTAAATAAACTTTTTATATAAATATAAATAAACCTTTTTTCTCAATCCAGTATTGTTTCCTAAATCCTCAATCTCAAAGTATTATCATACTTTCTTAGCGAGAGAGCGAGAACTAGAAAGTAGGAATATGATATGATTATCTACTTTGTAGTTCCTCTTTATATATTTGCTATTTCGCTCCTCTTCTTATTCTATATTGTCCACAGAATTCTATTTTATACATTTATTCTATATTGTCCACAGAATTCTATTTTATACATTTATTCTATATTGTCTACAGAATTCTATTTTATACATTTATTCTATAATGTCCATAGAATTCTATTTAATTTCATAGAATTCTTCTATATTGTCCATATAATTCTATTTTATACATTTATTCTATATTGTCCACAGAATTCTATTTTGTACATTTATTCTATATTTTCCATAGAATTCTATTTTATACATTTATTCTATATTGTCTACAGAATTCTATTTTATACATTTATTCTATATTGTCCATAGAATTCTATTTAATTTCATAGAATTATTCTATATTGTCCATATAATTCTATTTTATACA
>NW_027114879.1:15764-25774 GCF_000696795.3 Halyomorpha halys
TATTCTATATTGTCCATAGAATTCTATTTAATTTCATAGAATTATTCTATATTGTCCATATAATTCTATTTTATACATTTATTCTATATTGTCCACAGAATTCTATTTTATACATTTATTCTATATTGTCCATAGAATTCTATGGAAAATATAGAATAAATGTATAAAACAATGACATCATGCAACTGTTTTTTTTTATCGACTGTAGACTATAGTTGAGAAGAAAACTGCTGTATATAAAAAAAAACTCCCCTCGGATGGATTTCCGCTGTTAGAATGATAAGAACCCAGGCCACAACAGATTCACAGGAGTGTATTAAAAGAATGGCCTGGACCCGTTGTTAAGTTTTTCCGTCCCCTAGGAGCTCGGAAATGGCAGGAGCTTATATTTCTCTTTACCCTCACTCAGATAAAGATCGGACGATAGAGCCCCTGTTATGGCCCTTGCACCTTCCTTTTTTCTTCTTTACTTCATTTTTTGTCGTCTAAATGTTAGAAATAAAACTTTGAAAACTATAGTTTCATCTTTTCATTTCCCTGATATTATTCCTTCCATAATAAACTCCCTAACTACCCAAACCCACTAGTTTTAACCTTGCTTCCTCTTCCATTCCTGGCAATCCTCCGAGGCGCCTGAAAAGAAGATGGCCTCGTGACCTTATATTGTAAACTGTTTTTAGAGTTCTACTACTGGGTAGTTTCTCTACATCCTGTATCATATCATTATGTCCAAATTTACTTGTTGTATTTTTTTATACAGTTGTAAATATCAATAAATAAATAAAAAAAATCTTTTCATTTTATTTCATCTTTATTGTAAGACGTGATATTCATTATTATTATACATTGTAATTTTTATAATTTTCTAGGATTGAATTAGTTGTGTTAAGAAAGTTTTTCCTTGATTACTTGAAACTCATTTCTGGCTCTTCTTGGTTTTTCTAAAGTAAAAGATACAATTAGTTAATCAATTCCGATCATATCATAATTAGTTTTCAACCTTTAACAAGTTGCTTAAAATTAAAATTTTCTATTAAGCGAGAAATTTTCGTTCAGAAAGTAAATTTGAAATACCTTATAAAAATAAATTTAATGATGATATAAATAAACATAAGTAATCATAATGAATTTATACGAGACGATTTTAGCAGTATGCTTTTTTTTTATATATATTTTATGCTATTTTTTATATATACTAAGTGTAATATTTTATATATATTATGATACAAACTAAAATTTTCGAACGTTTATAGTTGAATTAATCATTATTAATTTAATATTTTATGATCATAGTTTAAGAAATCCCCCTCAAAGATATAGCTCAAAATGCTGCCATCTAGTGGGAGATAATAGAAGCAGTAAGTACCTACCGAACAAGAGGACAGGTAGGTACCACATGAGTGAGAACATAGACCATTTGATGAGTGACCCAGATAGTCAACTTCATTTTGCCGGTAGTCAACTCCAACTAGTGAATAGTTTATTACCAACATGAACACCAAGTAAATGGTCATGTCATTTATTAATCAATGTAATCAACAATAAAAATTCAACTATCAAAATTGTAACAACCTTTGATTAAACATATATTTTAAATTGTAGGAATCATAAGGAACAGAGGCTTATATCCTTATTTCACCATGTATCATTTATTTAAATTCATCAAGTACAGTCCACTCCAGTAAAATTCAGAACCAGTCATTTTATGAAAACCCAATCAGTGGAGATTTTAATCAATCTCAGACTACGGTGATTGAACAAACAATTTCCATTGCACTTGAATTCCAGTGCACGTGTCCATTGCACTAGTATTGGCCAACAAATGACTTGAATTTAAATTATATATCCTTGTGATGGTATACTTGTTATTGTTTAAACCGCCATTGCTGACGTCAGCAATGAGACTGTGGTTTACCCAAATGGGTTTACCACCGCCCAAATTATTATTACCATTTTTATTTCACTTCTATATTTATTTTAAACCCATTTTTATTTATAACTCATTTAATGTTATATTATTTTTAATTCATTTTCGTGGCAAACCCACATAAAACCTCTTTCTATACGATCTATTAATGTGTGTTTTCTGTGGTTAAAAAAAATTATAATATTTTGTTCGTAATTATGTTATAGTAATTTTTTAATATTATTTCTGGAATAAACTTTTAATTTAATTAATAAAGATATTAATGATTCATCTGTCATTAAACCATTTGAAACAGGCATTAAATCTTTAGGGATATTTATACACTTTAAATACTTTATGTATTTATACTTTTTAGCAGGGACATTTTATACTTTTGAAATACTTTTTACAGTGTTGCACTTAATTTTCATAGGTCTTCATTAAGTAGGTAGGTATGTCTACAAATGGAAATCAAATAATAATGATTGTACTAGATAATGAACGTATGTCCGAAACGTTTGAATTTAACGAAGTCTTAAGAAGTTGTGAATGTTTTTCCCTTAAAAATAAAACAAACAGAAGAAAAACAAATTTAAACTTCTTTTTTGTTTTATTGTTACTCTTCAGTTTTGAATATTTAGTTAAGAAATGTTGTATATATGAATTTAAATTATTTTATATATAATCTTATCAATTTCTTGAAACTGGTATATATTTTTTAAATAAATCAAATGATATCCACTCTTTGTTTTATTAACAGTCCAATGTTTGCGGCCAATTCGGCATGCAGCTTAAAACCAACACAAATTTGATTTTGATAACACCATAATTTTACATAAAGAAAACAATATATATCAGAGAAAATCAATTATATAGTCAAATTTAAAACAGATATAAAGAATTTGAACCAACATTGGGCAGATATTTTAATAAATATCTGTATAATGTATGAAAAATATGGGTAAAATTTTTATGTTACTATATATAATTAATTTTAATGATAAAATAAATAAATTTTAGACCAAAAATCAGTTTGAAATAAGTTAACAAGAAGCCTGACTTGAGTGTATGGAAGATTAAAAATAGTTTGTTTATAAGATAGCTGATCGTATAAGTTGATCTGAAATTGAAAAGTTTTAAAAATTAATGAAATTTTCAAAAAAATAGGTAACTAGATATAAGCTTATTAATAATTAATATGATTCCCTATTAATTGATTTTTTCATAGGGTAATTTGACTTGTATTTAATTACCTGGGTAGAACAGCCTGCAAAACTTTTTAAATAATTGGATGTGATGTGTAAAGTTATATTATATAAAGTATGTTAAATTATTAATAATAATGTTATTGTTAAAATTGTATAATTGACAATTGATATATTATACATTCATGTACAAATGAATGTATAAAAAGTTGTTAATTGTTGTTAATCCTTGAGGATAGCCGAATTGGCCGAAACGTTGGACTGTTAATATAGTAAAGAGTGTTGAGACGTAACATAGACATCATTTGATTTATTTAAAAAATTAAATTATTTTGTTCGTTAAAATTTTCAACAAATCTATAACTAATTTAAAACATTCTAAAAAAAAAAAAATTGAATTCGGAGAAAACTACGATGAACCAGAGGAAGCTTTCTCATTAAATAGACAAAAGAAAATATCTATGCCAGCTCTGAATCACTCCCGCATTTTAGTTGTCATCCCCAGTCATATCGACTTGCTGTCAGGAAGGCGAGCGGCATACTTGATAATTTTTGTTGAAAAATATATTCGCTTGACAAGAAAATATATGAGCAATCATATCGAGCGTATTTAGTTCCATTTTAATAAATTAGATTAACTGTTTAATTAACTAAGACTATATGTTTGTCTAGATGGTTTGTAATTTTGAATTCTCCTTGGAAATTGAGCTATAGTTGGCTAGAATTGGTAGCGAGAGAGGAGGGAGCTGATGGTCCCATTAACCAAGGCTGGAAAACATTAGTGATATTAAGAACCCTCTCGCTCCTTTCATTATCAAGAGCCGAGAGCTATTTGGCTCTCGAGCAACTGCCATAATCGCATACTTTCAGTTATAAATATTGCTCAAAGGCAGAGTTTTTTCATTCCTTATTATCCTCGAGCCACGGTAATCAGTCCTATATAGTACTTGGCAATAGCTCTCATTCTTCTCTTTTCTATTGTGTTCTTAACGAAAAAGTTTATTTAGTTTAAGTAAGTTTCATAAAACTATTTCTTCTGATTTGAAATAGAATTCAGTAAATGTCTTAGATAACTTATCCAAACGAGCGATTTTTAACTTAACTAAAACGTTAGATGGTTTCAATTTATTTTGTAGCAAGATAACCCGGATGGAAAACAACTATTTAATTGTAATCAACGTTTTCCCCACTTTGCAGGGCTTCATCAGAGCTAAATGAAAACAAGATACAAACATTGTAAGATGTGGCGAGAAGATTAGAGTGTATGTAAAAGTGAGAAAAACATTTTTAAAAGTTTAGTAAGAACTAATTAATAATAGGTACAGTCGTTTGTGATATTTTTGTGTTTTTTTTAAACTTATTTATCCATTCAAGTGTTTCCTGTAACCGGTTTTTTTTATTATATTTTCCTTTTAATCTATGTGTTAGTCTTATTCTCGTAAAATGTATCTATTTGTTTGTTCTTGGTAGACTGATCTACTGCTGTCACTATGAATGATGGTCTGATCTCACATTACTATCTAATATTGAATTTGTTGATCGGGTGAATTGAATAATTGTGAAAGGGTTAAATTGGAGGAGCAGAAATGAAAAAAAATAAAATAGGAATGAATGAAACATTTGTATTTGTTGTACATACCGAAATGGATTGTAAAAGAAAACTGTAGGGGTGAAAAAAATTGTTTATTATATCCTATTAATGTATCTCTTTTTTTTAATAATTATACCATGTATGTGTAATTTATATATGTCCGATTACGGATTGATAAGTATACTGTGTGAGATAGCAACCTAATGTATTTAGGCAGAGATAAATAAATAAAGTATTTCTCTCTCTATAAATATATAACTAGAGTAATGAATGGTATAATAATATTTATTAGAAATAGTAACAAATATGGTAGAAAAAATAATTTTAATAATAATAAATAATAAAAATTATAGATGATAAGATAAAAATGATAAAGATCCTTCTAAAAAAATTCTACTTCGCCTTCACCACTCCTAATGCTATAGGACTCAGGTACAGATCTTTATCATTTGCCTCTTATCTGTTATTTTTATTAGTCTTATTATTTTCTTCTTACTCTTTTATGAACCTTACCTATAACACATTTACTTCACCTGTTCGTTTATTCACGAATACAATCGTTATTAATTATCGTTGGTTCATCTACGAATTTTTTTCTACTATATTTCTTAGTATTTCTATTGTTAAATTTTTCACAAATGATTGCATCTATTATTAATTAATTTCCTCTTTGGAGTTCATGCAATGGCCAGATGTTCCACTCATGTGGTTGCGGCTTTAGCGCACTTACTCAGCCTCCACTGGCTCATTACGGTGAGGGGGCTGTGCAGGGATCTCGAAGAGCCCTACTGTATCCCTCATACGTGGGGGATAGAATGGGTCCCGAGATCCTTGGATCGACATTGGAAATATTGTATATAATTTATTTTACTTAGTTCGATTATATTCATTGCATTTATCTATTTTTCTTCTTATATACATATAGAGATTTTATTTATCTTTTAATATTTATTTACTTATTTTATTTATTATTATTATTTTTTTGTATGAAAGTGTACAATTATCACTAGTACATATTGCCCAAGTTTGTGGCAGATTGTAATATCATTAAATAAAAGTTTCCAATTTCTAAAAAAAATAAACAAATTTAAAAAAATTAGTTTCCGACTCATCTACATTATTAATATTTTTTTTGTTAATTTGTCTCTTTCTGTGGAAAATGTATTCTATAATTAATGTATTAAATACCGATAGGCTGCACACTATGGAAAATAGAAATTAAACCAATTTCCAACTTCCAAAAGTTTCAAGACTTTATGGGTCATTCACTTTTACAACGATAGCATTATTAATAAAAAAAATCATTCGTAGATGAAAAAATAAAACGTTATGCACAGTTTCTGTGGGTATTAATGCTTTAGCACTATAACAATTTTATTCATATGCACTACTAGTCCAAATGTACAATAACTAGTGTTGTTGTATAGAAACTGTACCGATTATACTTATTATTATACGTTCCCTACATAACATTTTAGTTTTACTTTTTTTTTCGTATATTGGTCTTGCCTCAATCTCTCATACCCTTGTAAAATGACATAAAACCTAATTTTTACGAATATATGAAAATATTTTTGCAGTGCCCACATGAATTTTTCTTAGTTAAATTCCTTTAAATGAATTTTAAGAAATAATGAAACGAGTACCAGATTGCCATTCAAAGGAATTATAATTCTTTAATTAATATAAAATTAACGAATAAATATAAAAAAATAAAATTAAAGGAAAATGTATTAACTATAAACTATGGAAAATCAACATATTATATCTTAAACCTACTAAAATTATATAAAAATATATATTAATAAATATTTACTCATATTTATGTGTTATGAAGCTCATAGAATGTAAAATAAAAATTAAAATAAAGCATTGAGATTTAAATAAAATAATAAAAGAACTTTGTTGTAACTTTTCATTAAAAATACTGTAATAGGAAATTTACCGACTATTGGTGAAAATGTGGTGTTCTTCTGGCGTGTTACAAAAAAAGAAATTACCTAAGAGCCGGGGCTATTGGAAGCTTCGCTGTGAGACCAGTACGAGTATAATACGGTAAGCAGAGGCCGGCTTAATGCATAATTTAATACAATGCTTATTTGCAGTCTGTAGAGATAGTCTATGTACATTCTATATTTAAATTTTGTATTCTGTGTAAATAGAGAATATATGTTAAATATACAATGTATTTATTATACAAGATGTTATCTTATTTCTTCATTCTGTTCAACATGGTATTTATTTAGGTCAAATTATTAAAATGTTAATTAATAAAAATAATATTCAAATCGTTCATCGGTTTTAGTCATTAATTTTTATTTTTTACGTTTTACTTTGGATATGGGTTATATTAGGAGATTAAAACTTTAAAAAATTAGAAGTTTTAAATTCTACCGCTCAAGTAAAATATTAGTTTAATAGTTACAGATCGTTTCCATCTGAAGCTTCGAATTACATAAACTATTAGCTAATTATTCAAACTCAAATTAAAAAACATTTTGAACAAAATCATTTCATAAAGTAATGATAATATGAAAACAACATAAAACTATTTCATATATTAGAGGAATAAAAATTATTTTTATATTAAACATTTTCTCCTTAACTCAAAAAAATAATAATATTCTAGATATTTCAATGTTTTTCTTTTGTCGTATTAAGTATAATACTCCTATTGTATTAATATCTCCACTATAACTTAATTAGTGTTTTTTATTTATTTTGTTTTTTAATTGATTTGTCTTGACCTCTCTTATATTTATTTACGTTTTGAATGCTGCTACTGTTTCCGAATACGACGTAGAGAAGTTTTGGGAGCCTAAACAAAACTTTACTTCAGGAGCGAAAGTGGTTAGGGATTGTCCTGCCAGCTGGCGCCGCGAGAGGTTTCTTCCAATCCCTCTATCATTTAACTCTTCCATAGAAAGTTTGAGGGCTATAGCCGGATTCCCTCTGCCATGCTCTTTATAACCGTTGACATCTTTTAAGTTAGTTCTTTCACTATTGCGCTTTGAACCATTTTGTTCAAAAATAATAATTTTATTTATGACAGAAACAAATTCACAACACAGAATTAAAATTTAACTCCAAAACTAAAAATCATTGAATATGGAGTATTATCGATTTAATTGAAAGTCGGGCCATAATGAATTAGATGGTCCTTCATGAGATACTATTTTTGATTTTTTAAGTGAGTTTTTTCATCAATGAAAATTAATATAATAACAAAATTAAAAACAGATATTCTTTCAGCAGTTCGTTTTATTAATGATGCTCCCTATGTGGGCAATTTAGTAGAGCTGTTCATATTATAATCAACATAAATTGATAAATTCCAATAAAAAAAAATATAAACAAAACGAAAATTATAATCAGTTAAGTAAGATAAACAGCTTAGTTTAGTAGGTCTCTTGGCAAGAGCCTCAACGCGCATGGTTGTCTGAAAGTGATGTTTAGAAGAATAGTAATTTTACATTTTCTGATTTCTGGCTAGTATATATTAATTGATCAATTTCACAAATGATCATTCTCGCAGAAAATGTAAACCTAGTTCCAAGAGCACTTATAACTTATCATAAATAATATCTAAATCAAAAGAAAAATTATATAGAACTATTAGGAAATTTAAACATAAGGTTCTATAGAAAAACATTTATTTTTGTAAAACTGCTCCAGTTTTTTTTCTGATTTGCTATGGAAGCAAATTCTACATTGGCTATCAAGTACTCACTTAATTGGTTGATTGAACTTGGTAATGGAAGCGTTTAAATACCCCCAAAATTAGTTTTCCTTATATTACGAAATACGATCTGTCTATCAAACCCGTCACTATTAAGATACAATTGGTGTTCTCAATTATAAGGTCTCCGGTATATAATCAAAGAGGTAGATGTGTTTTTGAAAATGTTCCAGCCAGGTTACTACCAATATTCCTAAGGTTTCAACGGTCATAAATGTTACCTGAAGGATAGTGATAAAAGGCTTCTTCAGTTTTTAAAATTTCTATGAAGCTTAAAGTCTTTATCGTTACCGTGTCCGAGTCTCTGAGTACTTGTCTGTCCCAAAACAAAAAAATTAAATATACCAGATTGCAGGTTCATCTAGCAGATATATTATAAAGTTGTCAATAAATAATGCCATCATCATAATTGATCCTCAACAAAGGCGTAAAATATACAAAAAAAAATTACTTCATCATATATTGTTTAAATGCCAATATGTAACAATTTGAGGGTAAACATTTTCCAAGGTATGGAGGAAAGTGTAAGTAAGATAGCTATATTTAAACCTGAAATTATACGAGAAAATTATATTATTTCATTTCTGGAGTGTCAATTATATAGGCAAGAGACTTGTGGCTGGGGTGACTTGATTAAAAAATTACTCCTGTTATACTATAACAAAGCAGGTTTTTTTAAAAATCAAATAATGAGGATAATATTATAAGTTTTTTCTATATAAATTTAATATTAATAATAAAGGTTTGTATTGTTTTCGATTATTTTAGATTTAAGTATTGTTTTAATGTTGTATATAGCTTTTTACAATGTTATTGCTGATTTGTACCTAATTTATATGATTATTATTCTACACAATTTTTTCAACTCTATTTAAAAATAGGGCTGTCACTCATGGGGGGAAATAACCTATGTTCAAAGAAAAGAAACGTAAACTATTAAATATTAAAATATAAAACGCCGGGTCTTCGTTAAAACGCGAATCGTACTGCTACTTTTGCAATTAAAAGTTTTCAAATATAGATAAGAAAGTCCCACCTTACGTACAAATTATACGAGAAAATTATATTATTTCATTTTTGGAGTATCAATTAGCTGGTGTTCCTCAAGGTAGTATCCTTGGTCCCATCCTCTACACCGTCTATACAGCTGACATTCCAACCAATCCTAACACTATCCTCACCACGTATGCCGATGACAAATGTGTGCTCGCTGTTAATAATAACCCATTAATTGTATCCCAAAATCTCAAATCCCATCAAATCACCTTTACCCTTCGTCGTGAACCTACTGACTGCCCTACAGTTTCATTTAATGATGTTAATCTTACGCCTGTCGAACATATCCGTTACCTTGGACTACATTTGGACAAACGATTAACCTGGAATCCTCACACCAGACTGAAAAGACAGGAAACTGCACGTCGATTTCGATTACTACAGCACTTACTAGACAAACGGTCTAAACTTCCAAAGCATTACAAAAGACTGATCTACATGACTGTAATAAGGCTGATCTGGACATATGGAGTTGAGCTTTGGGGCTCCACTAAACCTTCGAATTCCTCTCGT